>NC_072767.1:29806346-30003846 GCF_022539595.1 Amphiprion ocellaris | reverse complement strand
TACGGAAAATACTTACTAGTACGAAGCAACAGTTTAGACTAAAATTTTAGATCAGGACTAAGCTTTATTCAACATTACAGGTTACAGATGAAGGAATTTATGGATCCTATTCAGTAAAAGAAATGTGCACATGATTGATGATGACCGCATTAAAGTTATTCCTCTCTTTCTTCAACTATAGCTGTAAATAAGTCCAAAATCACGCTCTGATGTGCTTTGGCCAAACTGTAGCTGCCACTGGAGAGCTGTAAATTAGTAATCTTGCAAAGTAAAAACTCATGAATTCATTGATTTTTCATTTTCTGTCTTTTTGAAGAGGAGGATATGAAGAGCTCTCTCCCAAAACTGGAATCCAAACACTCTGAGTGATCATATTATCAGGGAACAAGCTGCTCCACTGACAACATTTCTGGAGTGATGGTGTGTTTTTTATTCTGCCTCACTGCTTCCAGCTCATTTGGATGTAAAGATGCATGGAAGCACAGTCCACACAGTCAGTTTGTAATGCATCAACACCAGAAAATCTCCGGCTCTAGTTTTAATTATACATGGTCACTTTTTATTCATTCTTCGAAGAGAATTACAGTTTTTTGTTTCTTTGTTTTTGGGGGCTACAGTCAAGTAATTCAAACTTTTTTTCCCATGTTTTTTCCCCTCTTATACTGCATTACATAAGTAAATACATATGTCAACAAGTAAAACATCAAACGTCAGAAAATGTCACTCTGTTATAGTTAAAAAAAGACTTGATTTTTTTTTTATAAGAATGAAGAACTAGAAAGAAAACAGACAAAAGAACACACAAAATATGTGTTCTCTATTGTACATATGTAGATGGAGTAAGTACTGTATACTCAGATCAGAGCAGCCAGAATTTTGCTTTTGGAATACTGGGCCAAACAGTGTACATGTTCAAACGTTGATACACTCAGCTTATTTGCCAATAACACATCTCTGCCTTTATAATTCAGTGTAATTATTTAATTTATTTTATTATTTCATTTCATTTATTTGCGTATGAAAATGTTTGACAGAAACAATATGTTGTCCCCAGAATAATTCCCGCCACATTGCCATCAATTGTCCGCGTGCCTGGCTTACAGGTGTTACTGATTGGACATGCACTCACAAAGAAGAGACAAAAACAATGGATAACTGTGTCAACTTCACTGTGTACTTGCCAGAGATTGCTAACATCTAGGTGACAAACACAAGCTGCTTCATCCTTTGCGTTGCTTCCTCTGCTCTGACTTGTCCAGCAGTGATTCTGTTATGAATACTTTGGCATGTGTCACGACCAAACCCCCGGCAGCTGCCTTCTGGTTGCAGAAAGTGGTGTTCTGGGTAATCTGATGAATGGCAGTGCTCCCTTTTCTAACCTCTAATCTCTGTTCACCTCAGCACAGTTTCCTCCTGGGCTCAAGTTTATAGGCACAGTGATCGTCTGAGCTCCTGCTTATCATATCCATCTCACATTTAGCAAAAAAAAAACCAAAACATTACATTGTAAAGGAACTGGTTTAATAACCGAATGCTTAAGATCTAGTATTTGAGCTCATTGCAGAGTTATGGTACATTTATGTGCTGCCATGTAGCTAACAGACATTGCAGACATTCATGTTTGATTCAGTTGTTTGAATTCCTTGTTGATTTTTCAAACATCATTACATAGGAATAGAGTGTAATATGGCAGCTGAATGGTGAAGTGCTCTCATCAGACCTTTACTTCTTCAGCAAGTGAATGCAACAGGAAGGATTCACATCATTTGGAAATAACTGTTGTGCTTGTATGAATCAGAAAATGTTTATTCATAATGTAAGTTGTAAGCTGACACAGTTGGTACAAAACAACTGACATGATCCTTCAGGTATACTGGCATACATATACGTACTGCAATAAAGTCACGTTACAGAAGAATTAAAGCTAAAATATGCTTAAAGCTACAATAGACAAAGTACTTACTCTGTGTGATGGCCCATTTCAGAATGATATATACATTATTACATTATTGGATTAGAATTACTGATGCGTTAATGCTTAGCTGGTGAAGGTGGGATTAATTTTATCTACTCTATATACTGCCAGGGTGTAGCTTAATCTGTAGTAATTCCTCCTAAATTATTTCTTGATTATATTTTGGATTCATAATCTGAATTTTTAAAGTAAATGACAGTAGCAGCTGTAGTTGTCAAATAAATGTACAACATCGAGCAATAGTACCAAGAAGGGGGAACTTTAAATGACCACACACAGTGAGCCTTAACAGAGAGCATCTTGCAGCAGACACTGTATTAGAAACGTCTCTCTTAAATGCTGTGAAGTTGTAATTAAGTAGCATAAAATGGAAACGCTTAAGTAGAAGAAAAAAAAATGAAAATTGTGCTGCACTACAACTAAGGTCTATGTATTTATACAGTGGAGCTGTCCATTATAACCACTGCCCTGTCTTCTAATGCTCAGCAGCCATATTGTGTTTTAAAAGGCATATCAGGACACGGTGTGCTGTTATGCCTTTCAAAGGGAAGAGATGACGCTGTCCACTTTCCTCGCTCACATTTTCAATCACACAAGCATTACCCTACAAATATGTTCAATTTTATCCCAGTGTGAGATGTGATATCCTACCAGCGAACTCTGACTGGGTGCAGATACACCTACAATTTGTTACACAGAGAGAAGAGTAAAATAAATAAACTTTTTTTTTTTAAATTTATGCTCCCATTTCTGTTATCGAAGTGTGTAGCTGTAGCTGACATTCTGATTAGATCTCAGACACCGTGGTTAATATCCAACCAAGAGGCAAGGCCTGGGATGCGTGTGTGTGTGTGTGTGTGTGTGTGTGTGTGTGTGTATGTGTGCACGTGTGCACGTGTGCATGCACATGTCTCATGCAGCCGGCACCCCATTGAGCCAGGATATTGGCCAGTAGCCTTTTGATGACCAGCGAGATTGTGATATCCTCAAATGCCTGAAAGATGGATCTGTCCATCTCCTATCAGATGGCTCTCACTGTGACACAGATCATTATGTATCTGTTGTGATGTCTTGAATTCCATGGAATGTTTCAAATGTTAACTTGATTGCAGCAGTTTTGGCAATTTAGTAACTGAGTGACTTTCTCTGTGGTCATAAATTTATAAACAGACTTGTGGTGCTTGATAGTGTGCCAATAGAAAAGGAGGAAAATCAAACAGATTTGAGGAAAAAAAGTGGAACTAAGTGGCAGAAAATAGGACGCAGAACCTCAAGATGCAGAAACTCGTGACCGTGACCGCTTACTCATGACCGTGCCTTAATTCAGATCGTACAATCTCTGCTGATTTGGAATTGAGCTGGTTACCACAGCTGGGGGGTGACAGCTTGGCTGCCAAAGCAACTGACAGACATAAAATCCTAAAAGACTTATAATGTGATTACCACAGGCTGGTGGTTAGTGTTAATTTCAAGCTCTGCTTGCAATATTTTGATATTTAATATCTGTGATAGCTGCCAGGAATTTCCCAAGTCAACAAGCTTTCGTAACATGACAGTCTAACAACCAACAGAGCAGAGGATCAGAAGGAGCAGCCTGTTGACACTGTCTGGCTGCTTCGGTAATAAAGCCGAATGATGGCAAACAGCAAGACACAATTTCAGCTCAGCGATGGAAAATAAAGCTGTGTAATGAAAGCACAGATGTAATCTGTACACTGTCTGCGGAGGGAGAGGAGGAGAGACAGCAGAAGAAAGATAGAGGCAAGAGGAGAGAGTAATTTCTTGAAGATCGATAGAGAGATGAAAAAATTTGTTAATAGCTCAGGTTTGGTTACACGGAGGAGTGTTGCTATTGTTGCTGTTTCTGTGGGAATGCATGATTCATCAAAACTGTGTTTTTTTTTTCTGTCTTGTATTTATCACTGTTCTTCCTGCCGGATGCAGAAACATATTATGTGAAATTACAAAATTAAAATACAAAAACACACTAGTCATACACAGATCGGATGATTGTTCTTAGTTTTTCTGCACAGATTCTAGCACTTTAAAAGAAAAGTTTACTTACAGTTCTGCCTGTCAGTCGGTTTTGTGACAAGTTTTAGAGCAAACATTTTTGATCTTATATAGACTGATTTCTACCCAGCATGAATGAGATCTGGAAGTTAAAATGTAACACCAGTTTCACTGTAAACAAAATTTGTCAAAATACAACAAGCAATCATTCATTTTTAAAGAAAATAAATGAGAGACTTGTTCAGAGTAGACCCCAAGCCTCACAGGACATGAGTAGTCAAAAATCATGTCATGATCCATCCCACTGGATTCCTCTTCACTGAATCACGTGCCACAAAGAACCAGAGGAATAATACCATGTCTCATGCTGAATTGTTGAAAATTGTTCAGGTTGGAAGGATGCATTTCAATTATACAGTTTTTAAAATGAAAAGCAGATCAGTGTTCAGTAGTTTGCACACTTATTTAAGCATTTACATTCAATGCGGTGTTACTAATGTCACGTCACATGTGATGCAAGTTGCAGATTTTGATTGGCTACTCATTATTTTGTCACCTTCAAGTCTGGATTGCTGCAACTTCACATTTCTTCCCTAAAGGATGAATCTCAGATTTTGATGCTCTGACTTAGTCTCATTGGTTGCAGTGGTTTTTAATTTGTCTCAAAATGGGAACCGGCCTTAACTGTGAAGAGTCATATTTCCCCAATCATACTCCGGTCATACACTTCAACAAAACACTTTCAGCATGCTGTAAAATAACAAAAAAGAGTGAGTTTTTGTATTTGATGTCCCCATTCTGATGCCAGGTAGTCTATAGTGTCTTAATTGGCTGGCTAGTATTAAGGTTTGAAGGTAGTACTTCACATGAGGCTCTTCATATTTATGTCAGGCAGTACTTCACAGAATATATGCACCTGTGTGTTTGCCGTGGATGATCTGCAGTCTGTTGTTTCCTACATATGGTTTTCTCATGTTGTCTCTTGTCTATAGTTTGGCATGAAAACGTGAACTCAGTGAAAATAGGCACAGTAGTCCAATTCCACATTCAGCATACCTCTGAGGTGTCAATGTCTATTATTTAATATTGTAAGGATGTTTAGAAGAATAGGCCCACTTTGCAGCTTTACAGTATGCTGGGTTAGTAAGTTGTCCACACAGTGAGAACAGCCTTTAATCTCTTACGATGTTCTCTTACTTTTCTTTTATCAGCTTCAACCCTCTAATCTCCAAGCAGTTTTGCAGTTTTGTTTTTTTGTTTTTTCTTTTACTTATTTGTTTTTTACTCACTACAATATAAAATCATGCACCTTTGTGAGAACACCACAACTGTGGCTATATGTAGAGAGAATTCAAAATTTCTTTAGTTGACCAAAAAAAAAAAACAACAATAGACAAATTTAAAAATCCTCAAATCAATATGTCCAACACAGGGCTTGCAGATATAACTAATACTTGGGGGAAAAAAGATAGCTGGATTTGCTTGTTTTAACAGTTTAAATGAGACATGCAGAATAAAGTGATCCTAATAAAACAATTTTGGGGGGTTTAGAGGGTTCAAATGAATCAGGGGGTCATGGAGGTTGTTTTTTTTTTTTCTTTTTCTTTTTTTGTGTGTGTGTGAGAGAGAGAGAGTCAGATTTCAGGCTGTTAAGCAATCCAGCCAACAGTCCATGACATCATAATGCTGATTTAAAGTTAGATTTTTGGAAATAACCTGACTGAAATCCCCTGACTGATTTTATTGTCTGGTGCTGTATTGCATCATTATTTACACTGTTCTCTCCATCTATCATGTTGTCCTCCAGTTCTTGTCTGCCCACTTCTTTAGTTACTCCTCTGTTTCTATGTCCTTTTCCTCTTTTTTTTTCTTGCAGTGATTTTAGTTGCAATATGTGGGTCACTCAGCGATGATGAATTAAGACTTTGTGTGTGTTTGTGCGTGTCTGCGTGTGTGTGATGTATTACGGTATTGTGTGTGTGGTATGTGTGTGATGTATTAAAACAGTGTGTGTGCTGCATCCATCTAAGGCAGCCGTTCTGTGCACGCTATAAATCACCATCAGTTTCAGCATCACATCCAGGAAACCTGACAGGCTGCGCCACACTTCAGCATCAGGACACTGGGTGTGTGTGTTTCAGGGTGTGTGTGGGGAGGCCACACTGCTAAAATGGTAAACCTCACCATTGGTAGAAGCAGAAATCTTAGTTCTAATTAATACTTTGCATTCTTTTAAAGACCCGGTTTGTAGAGAATGTCAGGAGACATAATGGAATGTATTGAATTCCCATTCAGAAGTCAGAAGTAAAACAGTCATTATGGACAGAGCTAAACCTCTGCAAGTAGGAGGAAATCTTGGACTGAATAAGACAGTAAATTCACGTACAGCATTAAATAGCAGTCTATGACAGTGTGTAATCCCCAACAAATTGAAGAGATGCTTCATTTTAATGACGGCTATTTTAAAAGAACATCAAGAACGATTGAACAAGATAGAAATTAGAGTGCACTTTTAAGTGAAAGGATTCCAGCAGTGTTCATAAGAAACTATGTTGTGTTTGACTTTAATCTTTAAAGCTTTGGTACAACAGGGTCTTAAATTGGCTGTAAAAAGGGAAATAAAGAAAAATCTTGGATCTAATAATTGAAATCTGAAGATCTTTATAGGGAAGAGTCAGGCTGCTGCTTAGAAACAAAAAAAGGTCCCAACAGAGACTTTTAAAAATATTTTTATTGTACAGAGAATAAGAAAAAAGGGAATACACACAGACTGAAGCAAAGAAAGTGACTTTGAAATTAGAGCTTTTTTAGGATAAAAAGAATGTAGGTCTTTATGTGAAGTGGTGGTGAGTGATGAAGATAAAATTTACATTATTGCATTAGTTTATGGCTTTAAATTGTTCCACAAAATCCACCAAATATCTGTAATATGCTACCAATTATAAAGACAGTGTAAACTCCCATGGAATGAGAGTGAATTTACACTTCACCCATTTATTTTCATCATGTTTATTCTTGTTAATGTTTGTTCTACTCTGAGAGCCTCCAGTGGAAGATCTGTGGAGGTCCGTAGTAGACAGGAATGACTGTAGTTCTATTGGTCAGCTTTAAGTGTACTTTCTTCAGTTGGAAAACAAATGAAATTTGAACTGTTGTGATACAATAAGAGACAGAAAAGAAAATAACAAATATATTTTGGCCTGTTGATTCAGCACATAATGCTTTGTCCTCAGATTGCAGGACAGAGTCAGTGATGTATTTTATTTGGTGGCCCATTTTAAAACACAGTAGTGTACAATACCATACAGTGTAGTAGAACACTTTAATCCTTGATTTAGCATTCCGATGGTACCCAAAAGGTCAAAGACATTCTCTAATCTGAGAATGGCTTTCCAATCCACTAAAGGGGTTTTTAGTGCCATTTCATTGTGTAAAAAAAATGACGTACACACGCACACACACACACACACACACACACACACACACACACACACACACACACACACACACACACACACACACACACACACACACACACACACACACACACACACACACACACGCACACGCACACACACACACACGCGCACACACACACAAACACACACATTGGAACACCTCAACACCTGGTCTGTATGAGTTGGCAGTTGGTCACAGATGTGGCCATCTGGCATCCACTCTAAATGTGTGTGTGCTAGTCTACATGTGTGTGTGTGTGTGTGTGTGTGTGTGTGTGTGTGTGTGTGTGTGTGTGTGTGTGTGTGTGTGTGTGTGTGTGTGTGTGTGTGTTTATCTACATGTGTGTGTGCCCTAAAAGACCAGTGAGTCCTAGAATGAAGTTGTTTCACTCCACATTAGTGTCCCCTTGAAAAGCACCTGGGGGCTGGATTAAGAGGTACAAGCATTTAAGCACACAAAATAAGCGACAATCTTGTGGGTGCCAGTGGTGTTAGAGAAAGAGAGATAAAGCATGTTCAGATAGAGATACAAACACAGTAAAAACACAAAGGGACTTTTATTTATTTATTTATGGGTTGCTGTGTCAAACATGTAGCCAGTAAACTGGGCATTTTTCATAGGTTCTGATGTGATGAAGGGATGGGCAAAGAGTCCCATGTTGTTCAAGATTACGCCGAATGGCTCACACAATTTTAAAAGGAAAGAAGCATATTTGTCTATTTTTATCATTTAATTGTATTTTTTTAACTTTATTTCATTACTTCATTTATTCTCCTTTACCCTTTGTTTATTTATGTATTTATTTTACTCATTACCACTATTATTATCAGTTTTTAGCCTTGTATTTATGATTTTACCCAATTTCTTGTATTCCACTTCTTGTTTCCCTTACCTAGATGTAGCATTTTACGCTAATAAAGCAATTTGTAAACTTAGTTTTACTAGACAGTGGTTGACACAAAGTTTAGTTTGACTTTTTTATTTTATTTTATTTTTATGAGGCAGTATGGTGCTTGTTTTTGCAGAATCTGTTTATTGTTAATGACTCATTTTTGGCATTTCTTTTTCATTAATACAAAGAAAATAACATGATTTAGAAAAAATGATATGTTTCTAAGCTGAGTTTTGGTTACTGTCTGAACCACGACACATATGAGTAGTTCAGGGACTGTTGGAAAAGTTGACCACAAAAAAAAGGAAAAAAAAAATGTCAGTAGCTCACAGGCTTGAAGCTACTGCTGCGACTCGCTGCTCGGCTTTCTCCAACAGGTCACAGTTGGGTACGACAGTTGGCTGCCGTTTGCAATTGTCTGGCAAGTAGACATTTGGTCTCCAACCATTGCTCCTTATCCCTTCTTGGACATATTACAGGAACATACCCATCTTATATGCAGCTCTTCTGGCTTCATTATCCTTCTACCCATATGCAATATCTTCTCTTATTTTCTCTTATTGGTGCTTTTTCCTTGTTCCTACCCTCATGTATTCTAGCATCATCTTCCTCCCATATTCTTCCATAATTTTATTCCTATTATTCCTTTCACACTGAAAAGCTTCCCTCGTTTTTCATAGCTCTCCCTTATCTCTCCTCTTCCTCTTCCCTTTTTCACCTCCATCCATTTTCTCTTCTGTCTTCTTGCTCATTCCGAGGTCGACCCCTTCGTCTGTCGCTTTGTAGAGGAGGGGGGAGGAGGGTGGCACTGACTCACCCTCCTTCTCTCGTTAGCTCATTAAGATGGCTGCCGGAGCCCACTGCAATTACCAAAGCAGCTATGCCACCACTTCGCCCTACCTCCACGTGTGTAGTGTATGCCTGTGTCCATATAGTACAGCAGCGTAAAAGCATCCGCCTGCATCTGAGCGTGAACATGCGAGTGTGTTAATTGTGCCAGGCTGGACACGTCTCGTTTCAGACAGCCCAGAGAGACCCGCCGTGACCTGTCTGCCACATATAACACTTTGTCCAAAGAATACTGATGAAAGGTGCTTTTGAACCGGGCTTCTCTGTTATCGTTTGCATATGAAACTGCCAGATGTTCACTGATCCGTGTTTCATGAATGCAGGTGATTACATCTTTCAAAATACCAATGTGTAATGCAAACAGCTTCAGTTACACTCTGTGCTGGGGAATGCTGCAAAGAACAATGTGTGGTCTTTCAATTTCATATCGTTTTTTTTCAGTATTATTATGTAGTATAATTTAAAAATAATCTTGATACATCATAAAACCACGATCACCAAACAAATGAAAACAACCTTTCAGTGAATCTCATCTACCATTGTGTTTTTTTTCTTCTTTATTTTATTTTATTGTCTTTAATCTCACTGACAACCCCCCCTTAGGTGTATTTACTGAACTTAGAAAGCTCTACTGACTTTATCACAGATGGAGAATTAATTAATATGGTGTGTTTCTAAATGTAACTACAGTATGTAAGACAACCTAAGGGCTACAAGCAGTTTTCATTATCCTTTTTAACCTATCAAGTATTATGTATTTATTATTTTTATTTGAACTCATCATCTGGTCTGCAGACAAACTGCTAATTATCAAGTCCAGCATTGTCCAACTGCGAGTTTGATCTGGCAAACAGATCATAAGCCATGCTCAAAAAAAAAAAAAAAAACACAGATGAAAGCTTTTGAGAACCCTGGATCAGATAATGCATTTTGATGAAGGACCAGGTGCTCTATTTATTAATGCTGATTATTTTGGAGGATATTAACAATTAATAACTCAAGTAACTCATTTAGCTCTAAGCATGTCACTATAAAACATCATGAAACGAGGTGAAACTATTGTGTTGTAAATACAGTTTGACTCTGTGAACTGTCCTCTTAACAATGTTTAAACTTTTCAGGATAACCTGTAGATGTAATCTGCACACATGCTTATTGTCTCTCATATGAGCACAGTTTCTATTTATCATCTTTGCCTTCTTGATGCTTAAGATCAGTGAAAAACACAACAGGTGGGAGGGTGACAGATAAAAGTGTGCATATATTATTACAGTGGAATTACATAATAGCAATTGTATCACACGGATTATTGTGATAACTGTGATTTATATAATAGTCTAGTTTTTATATAGTTTAGTGTTGTGCTGCTTGGCAGTCATTCTTAAGGGATAAACTACATTCCATGAGTAAAACATAGCTCCTTCGTCTTCGCAATTTAAAAAAACAAGAAAAAAAGACAAGAGTTCAGACAGGCGACATTGTCTCTGTCAGGCAGAGTTAAAGTAAACACATTTTAACGAGTATCTTGGTGTAGGATGAACCAAGCCATGTGTGAACACAACATCAGTAAGACGATGGTGGCTTTTGGTTGCTTAGGTAACAGATTATTATTATTTTTTTTTGTTATTATTGACTTTTTCTTTCCCTTCCTGAAGATGCACACACATTTGAGCAAAACCTCACAAATAAATTAAAAACTAGCATCAAATAATCTAAAATGATCATGTAAATGATTCTCAAAGGCTCATTCTTTCAGATGCTGTTTTTCATTCCATAACATGAGTCATTTGAAACACAAAATGAAATCCAGGTGGTGTTTGTATTGTTAATTCGCTATCTTGGACTGGCGGAATTTAAATTAAATTAACCGATCTTGAATGCAGAATATTTCAAACTTACAACAGATTCCAGGAGAACGGGTCTTCCATTTTAGGATTTAGTGGGAGTGATAATTCTGTACGTCTGGGTTTGGAGCCAGAGCCTTGACTGAGTCAGCGGTTCATTGCGGGTTTGATCTGGTTATACAGAGAATACAGGCAGCTCAGAGAAAAGCATCAGAGAAAGAATGAGACGAAGAGCTTGATGAAAGAGATTTATTTTGGGTTCAGATTTGATAACCTGTATTCAATCTTCTCTCCAATGTCCTCAGCCAGCTCTGCAGATGCTGTGTGCCTCTCTCTCCCTCCCTCTCTCCCTCCCTCTCTCCCTCCCTCCCTCTCTCTCTCCCTCCCTCTATCTCTCTCTCTCCCTGTCTCTCTCTCTCTCTCTCTCTCTCTCTCTCCCTCCCTCCCTCTCTCCCTCCCTCTCTCTCTCTCTCTCTCTCTCTCTCTCTCTCTCTCTCTCTCTCTCTCTCTCTCTCTCTCGTCTTTCATAATTTCTTTTCAATCAGTCCCACCTGCCTCCTGTGATGGTGCTGATATAAAATAGTAGGCCAGCCCAAGCCTCTAAAGTGGTTTATCGCCATAGAGACATGGTACCATTCTGCACTAAGGCCCGAGATAAAACACCGAAGAACTCCAATGTACGAAGCTATATCACAAAATCACCACAAATAGTTGTTGAACCAAACTACAGGAACACTGCTGCATTCAATTCACTATAACTTGTGAGTCGTACTTCAAATAAGCACAGGGAATAATAAATGAGTTTCATGTAAGACCCCCTAAAAATAATTCCTATCAAACATAATTAGTGATAAAATAAATGCTAATTTCCTCTTTTAACATTCCCTGGCAGGACACATGCAAGCTAATAGAACACGATATGACAAGACATGTTGTGACTTTTAATGATCATCAGACACCAACAGCTAATTGCTCTTTTTTTAAATTTATTTTTTTAACTTTTATTTCCACACTAATTTGAGCTTCCTTACAAACAACATTTGCAGTCATCATATGCCAAATTGGCAATAGGTGACTGGTGCCATTCGGTAACTGAAAATGAAAGTTTTATGAAGAAATAAAGCTTGGAGAATGAATCCATCTATCACTGTTAATGATGGATTTACCCTATTAATGTCATTTACATGATTTGCTGTCAACTCATCAAAATGATGCAGCGTTTGAAAGGCAATAACAAAGCGATAAAAAATAGATTTCATTCTTTAATTGTTGCCGTGCAGTATCCTCTGAGAGCTGAGTTGAACAATATTTTCAAGTAACAAACTCTGTATTTCCCCCAAGAGACATGCATGCAGCAAGAAATGGCACCAGGCAGTTTGCAAAGTACCACAGAGGACTGATCGGAGATGGTTTGTTTGAAACAGGGAGCAGACATTTGTTGCTAATGGTGCAAAGAGCAGGTAGGAGTTTGTTAAAAGCTTAAATTCTCAAATGTCAAGTGCATTAAAACAAACATGTCAGTTTTGCAGGTATTATTTATATCCCATAGTCCCATGAGGTGATAAGTGCTATAGTCCAAATCGTGTCTCCTCCTGATAGAGAGTCATCTGTTCTTGCTGTGCACACCCTGCTAAATCAGTCTGATGGCAGGAGCAAAGTTCAGAAGTGCCGTCAATGGGATCGCAACAGAACATCCAATCATCCCCATAAGATGCCATAAATCCAAACTCATCGCAACTCATCTGTTTATTTGCTGGAGGGAAATATTTTCCACTTCCAAAGTAACCAATTAGCTTGTTAATGGCAGCGTGGCACAGCTGCACCTTAAAACAATCATTTTATTTGAGTTTTTTTATACAATGACAACATATGACAAAGCCTTATGTAGCTGATAATGTATGTGGATGCTTACGTACATAGTGCCTCTAACCTATTAATCCATCCCCCAATTAATTTTCTATTGGTTACGTCTCTGTCTTTCATGCTTGGCCTTCTTCTTAAAAAAATAAATAAAAATATTGCATGCAATTTATGGACACGTGTGGCTCAAATGGCATGTTATCCAATAACTGCAGGGTTGGCAGCTTGATCCCTGACCACTCTACATGCTGAAGTGTCCTTTGGCAAGATGCTGAACCTTAAAGTTTCTCTGGATGGCAGACTACTGCCTTGTATGGCAGTGCTGCCATCCAGAGAATGTGTGTGAATCGGAAATATTAGAAAGCACTTTGGACTGCTAACGTTTAAAAATGTCTATAAATGCAGACCATCTACTTCCTTGTGCTCTAAATCGACAGTCGTTCAAAGATTTTCCACAGCATTGCATTGAATGAGAATATTTAATAACTGACACATAATGAATGGATTTTTTCTGTGTGTGACATTTGCAGCATCCGATCATTTCATTTTCATTTCTAGACTGTGAGGCCTATGTAATGCTGAAAACATGGAGGGCAGTCTGCAGACATGAAATCAAGCATGCTCAGGTGGTTTCTGGTGTATGTACCTGCTGTGACAAATGTACATGCCTTTATGTACTTGAAAAAAAAAAGTTATTTCTTCTGGCTAAAATGCAATTTTGAATTCAGAGTGCTCCCAATGCACAAACAGATGCTCTTTGAGTGGTCATGGAGAAACCTGAAATAAATTGCTGATTATAAGACAGCTACATTCTCAGATTTCCTGTGCCATGTAAATTCTCCAAAATATCAATGAAGTACATGCAAGTAAAATGTAAATATATGTACTGCATTTTTCTCCAGAGTATCTCATTATAATTGTCTTTCAGTATTAGCTGCGCTATTCCAGTATAATCTAATCTAATCTGATCTAATGAACTCAATCATCAGCTGGGATCTCATTCTCTTTGATGCTTTTACAGAAGCAACTCGCAGCTTCTGATGTGTTTTTCAGATACAGAGTAAACAGGCAGGGCAAAGAACACAACAAACACCAGTATCTCGCAGAGTTTCCATAGTGACTAGTTAAGCGCAGTCTTTGTCAGAACCCTTTTTCTAGTTGATTTGCATTGCAAGCAGTGGATCTCAGGGTGCTGTGGCTTCACAGTGATTGCATTTAGATGTGTGTGTGTGTGTCTGTGTGTCTGTGTGTGTTGGGATGACTGGCACCTCAGCCAGACAAAGGAAGAAGGTTTAGGCTTGAACTTCGTGGTTAGTCTGCTGAGAAAAACCTCCTGCCATTCTGAACACATTTGATTGGGTTTCTGTTGCCGCCTTCTTTGAGTTCCCTTTGCTCTGTTAAATTGCTCGACCGTGACGCCTGCATGCATAAACAGGTGCGGTTACAGATGCACATTTTATATAAAGTCTTATTTACACTGATACATGGTGTGGTCTCGTGAGGGAAATAGTTCATGATAGTATGCAGAACCACTTCAGCTCTCATTCTGCAAACTGACAAGTTGACAGACATGCAGGTTAACATTCCTGTCATCCCTGCATTGGGAATACATCCCACAATGACTTGCTTTATCATAGTTCCCAGTGCCTTAAACTCAATCTAATCCATACAGTGATACCTGACAGTCTCTGATCTGTTTTATTTTTAATTGAAATTGCCACTAAAGCCCCATTAGCTTCTGAAGTAAATACAAATTCAGTGTCCATCATGATAATGGACTCAATGCAGATACTATATGAGTTTATTCATTCTTTGAATATGTAATTAGGGGAAGTTCAGACTTAAGTGCTACACATTCACGATTAATCAAATAGATCAATATTATTATATTAAGTGTATGTCAGCATTCACCTTAGTGTCCATTGTACATCCCGTAATCCCAAATAAAGACCATGATAATGCCAAAGTCTTAAACAATAGCCACAAAAATGGAAAATACACACTGTAAAATAAATTTCAGATGACTCATTAAAAGTGGATTAAATAAACTAGTTTTTGAATTATTTTTGCCACTTTCAAAGGTCAGAATCCCAAGCTTTCCATTGTAGGGTTTTGGTGTGAAACATCTGCAAAAAATGCTTAGTTTCATTTAAAAGTGCCTAAAGGCAAAGCAAAGTGCAATCAAATCGGATGAATTAGTCAATTAAACAAGTGTTCCTGGCTAAAAAGATCAACTCAGAACAACAGAAGTGCTAATTTTGACATGATCTTCTTTTTTGGAATTGATGAGCTTAGTGCTGTGAAAATGCATGTTATATTGGATTTAGTGAAGATCTGGTATTACAGCCTATTTTGATCTATTTCACAGATCCATCTTGAACACATTTGTGATATTTTATTCACAAAAGATTATTTAGATTTCTCCAGATCCCTGGATCAGAATTCCCCGCCTTTCCCCCAGCAGCATGTTTCAGGAGCTGAAACACTTCATTTGCATTATTCTTGAACACCTACTCCAGTTGTCTGGAGTTGTGGCCCCAAGTTCACCTCCTGCCAACTGGAATACAACCTCATTAATAATGCAAATATGCTTATGCCACATCTTTTCCATAAGTACCAGTTGGACTTGAGCATAAGACTGTGTAGCCGTCCGTGAACTGGAGTGGAATGCTAAATAGGAAGAGTAAGAATGTGATGAAGAAGGTGCTAGCTTGGCTTTAGCACCACTTGCCGATAAAAGAGGGAAGCATCATCTTCAAAAATGGATTCTGAGCCTTCCCTGATTTATATTTTCATCCTCTGAAAGGCTATGAAAAGGCATTTTTAGCTGCTTAACAGCAAGCAATAGCCCTCTTCCAGTGTCCTCCTTCACTTTTTATCATGATGGGCTGCGGGTATGAACTCTTGCTGCAGAAGTTACATATGCATTAAGTGTTGGAGCAACAAGTATCACCACAAAACCAGTCACTTTTGAGATGGGAATTTCAAAAAATCCAAGAAACTTCAATTGATGAAGGTGTTTACAGCACATGAAGAGCCCCACCATCAGTATAATCCATCCACATTTTCTTCCACAGCGCTTGTAAAAGGGACGAGTTTGCATCATTTGAAGCCAATTCAAAAAATAGAAGTTAATTTTTTGAAAGTATGACCAAAAAAAAAAAAAAAAAAAAAACCAGAGGGGAGGGGATAATATTAAAGTAGTTCATGTAAAGAAAAGCTTGCTTTGTATTTGATGTAAGCACAACATACACACTGTGATGTGGCATTCGTGGCAGCTTGACAAGTTAAAGACCATTAATTGCAAGGTCTTCTTGTTGACAGCAGGAGGGACAGAAGGGATAAAAGAGGAACAAAGGACATGCGGGTGGGAAATACAGCACATATGGTGACTGTTGTGATGTGAAGGAGATGGGAAGTCAACCAGTGGAGAGACATAAGGGAGAAAACTGGCAATAGTGAGGGAGGGGAAAAGTGCATCCGTGTGAGGGAAGAGACTGAGGAAGTGACAACATATGAGGACATCTAAAAGTAGATATAGAGGCAGAGTGAGAGGTGAGGGAGATCCAAACAAGGCAGAAATGATAGAGAGAAAGAGAGAATCATTGCTTATTTATAATCTCTGTTATTCTCTGCCTTGATTCAGGCTCAGATCATACCTTAGATCTCTCTGAAACAACCCATGTTTCCTATTCTCGCCTCTCAAACTTGGCTTCTATCTTTAGCTGCCATCACTGTCCCAAGTAGGCTTCCTCTCTTTTTCTTGCTCTCTCACACAAATAGAGAGGAAAAAACTGAGGGAAAGGAAATATAGAGCTGTATTGTACCTACATGGTGCAGCTTTTATCTAAAAAGCATCAACTGGCTGCAAATAAACCCAGTTCGCTTCATGTTAGTCAGGTATGAGGTAACAGTTAAACCTCAGTCTTGAGGGTTAAATCTCACTGACTACTGCTGATTTTTAATCCCACCATGATGCTTTACAATTAAAGCACCATGGTGGGATTAATAAATGAATTAATTAAACCAATTCACTTATCTCAACGCTACATTTTCCCAGGCATAAGAAACCCAAATTAGTGATTGTTTGATATGTCTTATGACCAAGCTGACTGAGTCATAAGCATCAAAATGCCTTCATTTAATTTCATGATACAATATGACATAGATACCACATTTGTCTCTTTTTGTCTGTTTTACTGAAACTGTCAAAAACCAGAGTCTGAAGTACATTTAAAGCAGATTTTCAAATTGCAAAGTAGAAAATGTAGATATAAAATCAATCAAAACCGTTGTCAATCCTCTGAACCCCAAGAAGTTTGGGCCTTTCTGCTCTGGTGTAAATTCTTTTTACATATATAGCCCTGCACGTTAATGAAGCAGTACAGCCACGGCTAGAAGTAGAGACAACTCAAAACAAAAACTAAATGAACAACACTTGAAATCAGCTTGTGCCCACTGGTTTTACCACTGGGAGTAAAATTGTGACCCTTCATACTACATATGTTTTATTACTGAGCCTACATTTTTTAAAAAAAATCTATAAATATTTTCATAGTTCTCTCCAATCGGTTCTGGGTAAGAACACAGCCTGCAGTTCAGTCGAGTTCCATCAAAACATCCCAGAATTTTTATCACTACTGTTGGACCATTTAACCAAGCACAGAATTATTTATTTATTATATTTACAAAGAGCCATGATCACATGGAATACTATGACTCTACAGCTGTTTTCTATATTGTCTTAATATCGTCTTTCTGATATTTCAAAATGACTAAATGTACTCAGATTTTCAGATTGCATGCTGATAAGCGACTTGAAACAACGGCAGCACTTAAATCCGTCGGCGGTTGTATCGCGTGTGTGGATCAATTGAAGTATGAGTGTGTGCTTACAATTGTGATTGCACTCTGTATACAGCAGCTACCAGACACCGACCATCTGGTGGCTGCCATGCTGGCATCAAGGTCAAATACTCGCTTCATGCTGACATCCACAAACACGCAGACACGCACACACACTATTACAGTGGTAATGCAATACTTAGAGACATGTTTGGATTGTAGCAAATCTCGCTTTAAAGCACTCTCAAGTGCCCATCGCTGTGCACAATCCAAACGTTGTTTACATTTAATCTCTATTAGTCGTATTCATTATATTTCAAGAATTATATGTCAAATCATCTTACTTTGTGGATGCTTAACATTGCTCTAAGGCTTAAAATGTATTTAATTAAGAGAAAATTAATTTCTACGGCTTTGTTTAAGATTAGTATTGTCACTATTTAAATGGAGTTTTTAAAGACAAGCAATTAAACATCCAGGTTAAGTGACTGGCTTATGATTTCTGTCCAACTGTAACTTTGATGACCGTATGTTTAATTAAAGCTTATTTTGGAGAACTGTAAATGTGATTTCCCATATAAATTGTTCATTTGATTCAATTTTGTTTATACAAAATGGCCTAAAATGCAGTTTTTGTGTGACCTAAGCGTGGAGAAAATATGTGACTATATTAATGTGGACAGCACCTTTATGATTTGTGTATGAGAGCTGCAAACACACCTTGAACTTATATTCTGACATGCGACAAAGAAATACAGCGTATAGGTCTATGCAGTTTATGTGAAGGATTCATTTTTTGAATGAATAGTATTAAACTTGCATATTACAAAAACTGTATAGCTATAATCGATTTTTGGCTAACTGGAGGAGCTACAAACATACATTTAACACAGACTCAGACTGATGAATATAAATTCAGTCTTCGTTTTCTTTGTAGATCTGCTTTGGTTTCCACAAATGCCTGTTTGCTGTTTTGAGTCGTTAAAATTTAGTATGTTACATTTTTGAGCTGTTTTGGTGGAACAAAATCTTTCAAAGCAGGTCACTGAAGAGAAATACCTGAGTGATGAATGTCTGTGAGTTTGTCACTACAAGTACTGTCTGGTCATTTGAGCCATTCTTATCATACCTGCAGCTTCAGTGTAGCTCTAACAAAGACACTCGGGCATCGTTCAGGTGGTCTTCAGTGTAGTCTAGACCCACAGGGGTTTTGAATATGTTGGCATGCAGAGTTGAACAGGTATGAAATCCTTAGTATGAGGTAGATAAGAGTTTTCCAAAATGTGTTTCCTCAGGAAATCCATGCATTGGTGGGAGTGGGCGTGTTCTGCAGGATTAGGCGAGGATATCAGCTCAAGTCAAAATTTACCAAAGCCTTCACAAAATACTTTGTAGGGTGCACACTCCAAATATCGCTCCCTTTCTATCGGTGTCTCTTCTGCAGCTATCTTTCCTTCTATCACTCCATCTCCACAGCTCGTTGTTCTCTCGCCTCGGGTGCAGGCTGTTGCTAAGAAACGGATAGGGGAGCCAGTGTATGTATTAGATATGCTTTCTTTCTTCCTTCTTCTTTTTTTTTTCAAGTCTCTGTGACGAGTTCAGAACTTTTTCAGTGGGAAATGTCAGAGAAAATCAATCCCTTCCACCCACCTCAACTTCATTTTACTCTCTCTCCTGATCTGTTCCTGCTCTCTCCCTCTCTCTCTGTGTTGCCTTCAGTCTAAATATACACCAAGAAATCAGCCTGTCTGTGCTTGGTTTTCCTGACTTTACAACAACAACATGTTGATTTTCTTGACTCCTCTATGTATTTAGAACATTGCTCAGCTTTGCTGGGCTTTCTTCAGTTTTCCAGCAAAAGCTCAACCTTCCTTTATTTGATTTTCTTGGCTTTTTTAAAGAAGAAAGGACAAGATGTTGACTCGGTTTAACAACTTTACAATTGAGCACTGATTTATCCAGGACCTTCCTCGATACCAAGTGAGCAAACATCCGGGGCACATCCAAATTAATGTTTTGACGTCTTTTTTGTTCTGACTTCTTTTATAATTTAATCACTGACTGTTGTTACCGTGATCAAACGGCCAAGCAACCCAAAGTTTTGTGAATGGGCTTTGTGATGGGTTTGTAATTGTCCTGTCCAGCAGTGTGACCAAAACCGCCATGCTAATAGCATGAAGCATAGACAAGATCAATGATTTTATTTCATATTTAAGAAATCTTAGTTTGGTTTTATTGATGAAAAGAAAGTAAACTGCTATCAGGAATTGCTACTATACCTCCTATATTAGCTGAAAATGACATGGCCAATCTGACATGCAATTTTCGTCTGTCTCATTGTTGAAATGGTATTTGAGTCCAAATTTAAGGACCAATGAACCAAAGACGTGATCCTCACTAGATGTCTTGGAACATTTTTACATCTCTGTGAGTATTTTTGCTTAGCTTTTCCATTTATCACAATCCACCGGATGATCATTAACGTCTTTTTGGTAATAGCTCTCCATTCATACAGTGAAGCAAACTTTAAAGGGGGCACCTTTAATGGTTATCATCCAATCCTAAATATACTCTCTAAACATATATCATCATACAATCTGTGCAAGTAACCAACTTCACATGCACCTTGACCAGCGTTGACTCAGCACACTATGTCAGAACTCAAACCCACATCTGCCTTAGGCTCCCCTGGCAGGACCTTGACTTGGTTTAGTCTACTATTAGCCCAAGGTGAAGGGCAAGACCACCTTAGGTGAAATGAGGGGTGAAGGAACACATTGACTCTGTCTGCAGAGGGCCAGTGCTAATGGAGAATAGATTATGTCAATTAACACTCTCAGCAGGGAAACATTAATCAGCTAATGATGGTTCAGTGGCAGCCAGAAAAGAGTTGGAGGGGAGCGAAACTGTTGAAGAGAAAGATGGCATTACAGTATGTGCAGCCACCTGGATGTGGTTCATGTGTCTTGTGCATAAAAGAGTCTTTTGACCCAACTGTCTGCAAACTTGTCTGTTTTTCTTAACACTCATTCACACTAAAGATACCTGTAATTACATTTTTGTACATGCTACTATATTTGCAAATCCAAAATGTAGGGAAATACATATTCACATATCTGCATATATCTCCTTTTTTTCTTTTGCATCTAGTTATTCTTATTATTCTCAATAAATATTCATGAATTGCATTTGAAAAAAAAAAAAAAAAAGAAAAGAAAATCTTGTGCAACAGTCTGTACTGGTTTAAACACTGCATTCCCAGAATATGTGGGTGGAGGTTTTGTTTTCTTTTTTACATGGGCGAAGAATTTCTTTACATTCCTTCCAACAATAACACAAACATATTTGATTGCATATTCTAAACTATACTATGGATATGTTTTTTTTTTTTTGTTTGTTTGTTTTGTTGTTGTTTTTTTTAAACTATGTTCTCTCCATAAGCCTGTAGTCACAAGCTCACTCCTCTGACCTCTATATGTTGCCTCTCCTCGCATCTCTTCTATGCATATGGATGCACACATACAATGCAACTTTTCCCACACGTTTGCTCTCAGGAATGGACTTGGCAACAATGCACTCATGCTCTCTGTCTGTATATTTTGTGCAGCTTGTCTTCGTATAGTTAATGAGCTGTAAAATGTAGGCCAGAGCTGTGTCTCTGTGCTCTGTAGAAGAGAAGGATATATGGACCACTGCATCTCAAAGTGGAGTTTGTGGACCCTCAGGGATTGTTGGGTCCAGGCAGTCCCAGGGAAGCAGAGGAAGCAGAGTTTAATTTCTTTATAATACAGTGCATTTAAAATCTAAGAACGATCTTTAAGAATGCACAGCGTAATGTAATATATTCTTGCCACAGCAATATGTTTGAATGTGCTACAGCGTGAAACCGACCTCGCCAAAATTGGTAAAGAACGGAAAGTAATAACCGAGGAAAAGTGACTCAGAGCGAAATGCCAGCTTTACAGTAAAAACAAAATATGCATTCACTCTGGTTGCCGAGGATTGCTTTGCCTCCATGTGCAGCTGATTAAATTTATGTGTGCTTGATTTGTGCCAGCAGGCAGCTGTGTGCTGGTTGAGGGATGACCGCTGTCTGTATGTGAAGAGGCATGCAGTCATCAGAGAAGTGGTTATTTGCCTCAGCCTTCTGCTGGACGGCATCAGAGCGCAAATACGCGCGTTCATGTTGTTTTGATCTAAAACGGAAATTACAGCAACAGCTCCCATCTGTTTCAACGCGTGATGGCTTTATCTGCTAACACATCGGAGCACATTTTGCATCTCTCAGTGATGTATGGCTGCAATAGAGCCAATTAAAATGAGAGCCAAATTTTTAATTTTCCTGCACAAATGGTCAGATGATGCTTATTTTATTTGTTGTTTAAACAGGAAGTCTGGCCTGATTTATTTATTTTTTCTACTGAGAGTGTTACTCAGCTCACAGGCTTGCGTACACACATGCAAATGCCTTCACAGACAGTGTGTGATTAGCCGGTGTGTGGCCGGCAGCCAGCGCCAATGTGACAGAATGTGTTAACATGTGGCCAAAAGTTATGGAGGCAGTCGGACACGCAGGCAGTTAGATGGACACATGCAGTAAACGGGCATGTTTTTAACCAGATTTTTTTTGAAGAAGAAGAAGACGGGGCAATCAGGGAGACAGCTGGGTCCAGGAGTAGAGTAACTCTTGAATAAAATGTCTTTGGTCATGTTGTTGTACAGCAGCTGGCATGAATTCTAGATTCCTCACCATGTAGGTTACCAGCTCAGCTTTGAATAAAACGCTTCTGTCAACAAAGAGCTTGAACCGGTGTGCGAGTTCAGGAATTTCTAGTGTAGTTGCAATGACTAAGGAATATCTGCTCTTTCATTTTGAGGAGATAATTTGCATCTTTGTGCAATTTTTTAAATTTTATTTAAGATTTTTTTTTGTTATTTGTCAGTCTAAATTTGTGTTAGAGTCTAAAATGAGCTACAATTAGTCCACAGAATCTCACTTCTTGATGATAAAAAAGATTGTTTACCCTTTTTGATGTCTAGTTTTATTTATGTGTGCTGTGTTTCTATTTTCTATGTTGTCTTCCATACAACTTTAAGTTGCATGCAAGACGACACATCATACTTTGGATTGAATATTTCATATGAATATTGGTGCCTACTCGTAATATATTAGCACACTATTTTATCCAAAATACCTTGAATTGAACTGAATTGAAGTGCATGTGATTCTGGTTGCGAGAACTGCACAAAAGTGTGGACACTTATATTTGTCCTATATGTAAGACTTATGATTGACAAATGTCTGAAGACTTTCTAAGGATAGATTTTCGTGGTCAAATGTTCTTGCAGGTTGTTATTTGGTCAATGCTCAGCTTTGTCCGGTCCTTCTTATTGATTGGCTAAGAAGTTTTCCTCACACTAGAAATAGATGGCTGACCTCACTGCTGTGCAGGAAAGAAATGAAAAATAAATAATATATGGGATATGGGCTTCTAGTGGACAAAAAAGAAAAAAAAAATTCACCACCATCGACTCGCTTTGTAGAGGATGGAACTGAGAGATCTGGGGGGAAGAAGGGATAGGCACAAAGAAAACAGAAGAAGGAAGCGAGAGGTAATCTAAGTGTGAGGAAAATGAACACTGCGAGAAATGAGGAGCTTTCAATACTAGAAGATTCATTTTGTTTCATCAAAAGTGTATTCATGGTTTTTATCCAACATGTGATTTTAAGTCACCAGATAACTGAAATATTAGACTGTCAGTGTTAATTAGTGAAAACTGAGCCAAAGTTCAGAAATTTGTATTGTTCATCGTGGATATTTTGGATATCCTAATGGGCAGTTTGAGAGATTAATTCTTATATATATAAGCTTCATGATGGACTTACTGTATAAAGGAAAATTCTGTTGTTTCATTAAAAAGAATGCCTGTTGAATTGTGATATTGCTTTCATAAAAATCATATTATGGTTAATATGGTAAATTTTTCATTTCTTCTTCTGTTGTCAGACATGAGTTCAAACTAACCAATATTGAGTGACTGAAGTTAAACCATTCAGCCTCTTCCCATTCCTCCTAGTAGATGATCCATTGAGTTTATTGGTGTTTCTGGGGCCAGACTACACTTCGTAGTTAATAATTCTGAATTTCTGTCAGTTCTGTTTCTTTCTGACTTTTATATATATATATATATATATATATATATATATATATATATATATATATATATATATATATATATATATATATATATATATATATATATATTCGGTCTAAATGATGGAAAGAGGGTAATTAGTGGTTGCCATGGTTGCTAACAGCCATGGTAGTTGGACAGATAATAAAGATGAGAGGTGCATCCCGCAAAACCTCACTGAACAATGCAACATTTGCTGATATTAGGTTCTACAACGGTCCTAATAACATTTGAGAAAGATGAAAAATCATTGACTTAACAGATGGCTCTGAGTAATAGATAAAAATTCTGACTGACTGTTGAACAGCTGACAGAATTATAAAAAATAAAAAAATAACAGTACCACTCCCAAGGCTGCAACAATACATCTACCCAAATGATTCCTCTTCTCCTTCTTGTACTTTTAATCAAGTTTGATGCACCTTTCAACTGGTGGACACCTGAACTTATGCAAATTCTTCTTCACTCCAGCAAAGTGACAGTTTGAGTTCCTTTTTTGATCCTTGTTGAGTTGACAGACAACTTCAGTTCCATCCTTTTCTTTCTTTTGTAAAAGGAATAATCTGCATCTTTGTGTGATGATGCAAACTCCATCTCCCTGTGGGGTTGGATTCACTGGGTTTTTATCCACTTTACTCACCCCCAAGAGAGTAATTTTCACTTTTTTTTTTTTTTGAACAGGAACACCAACAGCAGGGCGTGAAATGATAAAAAAAAAATATTCCATAACGTGAAGACATGGAATTTAGAACAGCACTTAGGCAAAAAGAAGATGAATCATTTCTAATTCAGGGTTAGCAAATTCATGCAAAATACACATACAGACTTATAATTGCTTCATTTTTGACCCGAATATGGGGCTGAATTTTAGCATCTTTGCCATCTATTTACTTTCCTTAGAAAAGAAATACTGCAGGTGATTCAGATAGTAATGAGATAATGTGGGTAATGCAGTTGTTTGTTTCTCACTTTGCCTCTGTGTATGCAGATTAAGTTGAAAATTGTGTCTCTAAACAAGCTTAGAGTCAATCTACTCCCACTGTGCCAGAGTGTATAAAATTAAATAAATAAGGATTTAAAAGTGGATCAGCAATTTTGGACAAAGATACCAGCTTCTTAATTCTCACAGGTTAAATTGAACATCTGTTTAAGTGTGCTTTATGAATAAAATACCCAGGCTTGTTCCTTGGTGATTATTCTTCATCCACTAAAGTATATATATAAAAACAAAAAGGATTTAGAGGGAGAGTGGAAACAATAAAATCCACTTAAGAATAGCTCTTTTGCACAAACACTATAGTCCCCTCAGATGGTCTAAACACATTTATTATTGCACAGCTAGTGATTTACAAAAGCCTCGACAAGTTTAGGATCTACTTTGCCACATGCTCACTTTCTTATTTTTCATCTGTTGTCTTCACCCCTCCCCTAGTCTGTCTTTACAAAACAAAGGCCCCCTTTTTTAAAAATTATTTCACATATAGGATCATCTGTGAGCCAATCTGACATAATGAAAGGTCAGTGAGAGATTGTTAATAGCTGGGAGGCTAACAGCAGAATTCTAAGTAATGACAGAGTTCAGTTCTGTTTCCGTAATTTCCCTGTGATGCAATGCTGTGGTTAATGAATTTTCTTTACATGATTGAAATATTTTGTACAGCACTCAATATTCACCTGTCAAAGCTTATGTGTGTGTGTGTGTGTGTGTGTGTGTGTGTGTGTGTGTGTGTGTGTGTGTGTGTGTGTGTGTGTGTGTGTGTGTGTGTGTGTATATGTGTATATATATGTGATTAGAACTCACTAATTTTAGCATTGGTTTAGCATTGGTTCTGAGTCCACAATAAGTAAAAATGTGACAAGAGCAAAGCATGCCCAGAAACTGCCCTGGATTTAGACGGTTAAATGGTGGGAGATGCACTGAAAATTGGAGTATACATGTTGTGGCAATGGAGCCAATATAATATAGAATGTTTAACAGTTAAGTCAGGAGGTCAAAACCAAAATCACATAAGTTGCAATTACAGGCAGCGAAACACTTTCCTTGGATATTAGTTTAATTCACATTGCATCTAAATCCTTGCCCTCAGTTTCCACCTGTTCGTTTTCTCTTTTTCTTTCTGCTCAATCCAGCAGCTGATTAGACAAACAGAGGTGAATTTCGCCAGGCTTTTAATGGTTGGTCATTGAGGGCTGGGCAGCGTGCTGCTGGATGGTTCTCGGTCAATGGACATCAGGCTCTAATGAGGCACAAAGAGAATGGAAGGGGTTTGTCTGGACTAATTTCATTAGTGTCCTCCTGTCCCCAGTCATTGTAGTCAGAGATAAAGAGGACATTCTCAGATGGGGCATAATAGTCGAGTGGACATCGTAATGCTCCGATAACAGCTGATATATTGTTTATGGAAGGGGGGCTGAGTGTGGTCTGTGTCTGGTGAGCAGTGCATGTGTGTTCGAATCAGAATTAAAGAGGTAATGTGTTCTATTTTTATGCAGTGATATGTCATTGTCGTATTGTTTGTGATACGTCGGTGCAGTAATGAGCTCCACCATAAACTCAGATATGTTCCCACATTCCCCTCTTTGGTGCCATTTGGTTTATCCCAAATGATCACTCATGACACATCATACTTTTTTGAAGCAGCTGAGGAACAAAAAAATCTATTTATTTGGCATGAATACAAATATTGCTAATCTTAACCACATTGTACCTGCTATGCACAGGATTTTAATTAAAACATTGACAGTGAATGGAATGTGCCTTTTTGCACAATTGCCCAATATCTCTTTTCTATTTTCCAGTAAGAATGACAGAATCACTTGCTTATCTGCTTGCAGAAAATGTGCATTATTATTATTATTATTATTATTGTTATTTTCATTCTTGTGACATGGCAGCTTTATATTTTCCAACCAGAGGCACACAATGTAAAATGCAGTAAAAGGGGCCAGCAGCGGCTCCCGGCGGATTTATCGATGAGCCACCAATGCCAGAATTATGCACAGAACACTTAACTGACAGTTCGGGATGAAACTGAATTGCATTGATTTCTCCTCATGTTTCATTCCATAGATGTTTCTCCAAATGTTAATTTGAGCATTGAAGAAAGGCAAGCACTTTGTAGATGTGAGAACATCTCTCTCACACACACACACACACACACACACACACACACTGTCTCTCTCTTTTTCTTCTCTCAAGGTGCCATTAAAGAAATCCCCAATTACTCCTAATAATGATGTAATCAAGCACGGCTGACGTGCCAGCGAGCTTTAATTAAGTTATTAATTAGCTGAATAATGGGGTTTTTATTCACCGGGACAGAAGCCACAGTCTCCCACGGCAAGAAAGTGCAAGTGCGTGTGTGTGTGTGTGTGTGTAGGTGAGTCGTGACAAGGTGTTTGTGTGTGTGAACAAGACATAGTGAAACAGAGACAGGAAGGAGTGTGTGGGTGAGCAGATAATGTAACTGTCAAACAGAAAAAAAAGAAACAAAATGACTGTAATTTAAAAAAAAAAGATTTAGAATAACAGCATATGTGCTTTGCTAGAAAATATAATATGCATATTGTTTTTAATGGCTCATGAGGCAGAAACATACAAATTAAGTAATTTACCAGTTCCTGCATTTCCCCCCCTCCAATTCCAGTGCAGTACCACGGCCCCTTAAGAGTGTTATGATAATATTTCACCTTATTTGCTCCCTGTTCCCCGACTGCTGGAGGCCAGTTTAACCTCCTTGCATGTTGGCTGAGTTCAAGCCGTAGATAGCAGGCTGACAAAAAGACATCTACACAATACATAATTACCTGGATATGAATAATTTGAGGTGACCCCGGTGACGGCAAAAGGTTCACTGTCGGTTGATCCAATTAACTTTAAACTAAGGGCCTTAATTTATCTGCAAATGGCTGTGCTTCTCCAGGGAGGCTGATAATGTCAAGCTTCTCATTCACAGTACAGCTCTTTATTCCTTTCTGGTCTGTGAAGTGGTTCACTTCGCTTTCTTCTTGAACACAACTAAGAAAAACAAACTAATAGGACTTCTAAAATTACATGCAGAAGAAGAAAAAAAATCCACCTGCATCTTTATGCTTTATTTTCCTTCGCTTGTTTATGCAGTTGCATCACTATACCGTCTGTGTACCTGCATCAGAAACACATGAAAAGTATAGGATTAAATGGTAATCATTTCACTGTGTGCTCCAAAGAGGGACCTCAGTGCACAAAAATTATTGTTAGAGAATGTATTTTAAGTATCTTATTCCTGCAGTGTCTCCACCTTGATTATATAGCCATGTTGTCCATCCAAATTATCCATTAAGATGATAACTTAACAAAACTATCTGTAAAATATATCTAAAATCATGAATCAAGCAGCATCTTTTTTCATTTCAAATTGAGCATCTGCTGCTTTGCTTCATTTCCTCTCCTGTTTAAATCGTCGCAGTGCCTACAATAAATATTATTATAAACCTAAAGTAGCATATTTTTTTCTGCAAAAAATGCTTGACTGTAATAAATACAATCTGCCTCACAGGTTAGGTCTGATGGTTTCCTACTTGCTCCTGGGCTGGTAGGAGGGATGTTGGGTTAATGTGTCTGTGCACAGGAGGCACATTGTCCCAAAATCTGTCTTCTTCACTTTCTAATGGTCAAAGTCTTTCATTCTGAGCTGCACTCAAGACCTTGTGTAATGTCCTCGCGACATACTTTTTGCTGTGTTCAGGTCACGGCATCTTTACAGCAGTCTGCCTGCTTTATTAACATATGCTCTTACTGAAAACCACTGTATTTTAACTCCAACTGTGAAATGACTCTTATGACTTCATGCTATCACAAACAATTGGATGCACCTGAAATGCTTTTTAAATTTATTTAATTCAAGATTCCTAGCGATAGTGTCTTCACCGTATTTTCCTATTTTCGTTTTCACCATTTTCAGACATCATTGATAACATTTTAACCTCATGCATTTAAATGAGTCTTCTGTATGGTGGGTCTTTGAGGGTAAAGAAGGCTTTTAGGCTACAAGTCCTTACAATAGCCTCCTCAAAGCCTCTTTGGTTATCACTGAATGGGAAAACTAATAGGAAGCCAAAATGACTGGCTTTAATAGAGATTTAGCGATTCCTGCATCTCTTCTTGCCCATTTCCATCTGCTTGTACTGTTTGACCTTGGTGTGCGATACAAGGTCGCAGCGCTGCAGTGACCTAATACTCAAGTTAGTCTATTGTGGCAAGCCCTCGGTGTGTTTGTGTGTAATAACGCGACGCATCAATGGAAGGAAACCGATGTGAAACCTCTTCCTCACTTTCTCCCTATTCACTCCACTGTCTCTGCCATAGTCCTTCTTTTTCTCCCCTCTCTTTTGTCCTTCCTTCCCTTTGCCCTCCCATATATTGTCTTAGTTATCAGCCAATCCACCAATGGCTCTCATTCTTCAATAAGTGGAGGCGATCTTGGCCCGCTGGGGGAAGAGAGGATGGAAGCCGAGTGAATACAGACAGGCCTTTTATCTCTTTCTCTCTGTATTTTATTCTATCTCCCTCATGTTTCCATTCCCTCGCTCTCTCTCTTTATCTCTTCCCCACCCTCTCCCACTCTTTGTCTGTGTCTCAGGAGATTGCTGTGAAAGCCGTGTGCATGCAGAAAGCTGCGTTGCTTTTTTTTCCCCCCATAGCTGTGTAAGCTAACAGAATTATCAACTTGGCTCCAGACTTATTTGCCGGTTTGACTCACCTTCACCTTCCTGCTTTGCACACTGTCTGGCCCCTGCCAGACCATACAGCTCTGGCCTTGGCTGGACAAATACAGAGATCTGGCGGCAGCGGAGGAGCCTGAGGCCCGTGGAATAAAGATGTATTAGGTGCTTGAGTCTATAGTACTCACTCAGCCTTGAGGGTATAATTCAAGTTGACTGCAAATAAAAAAAGGTAGAGCTTTAGGGTGGTAATATAGTGAATTGGTTGACCAGATACCCACAGGGTGAGGGGAGAAATTGATTCCAGTTATCACCACATCATTATCAGCATGTGCAACATACAAGTAAATTACAGAAGTTTCTAAAAATTGACAACTATTTTAGTTACTTTTAGTTAGTTAAATTTTGTGGGCCATGTCATAAATTCTACATCTAATTACAGATGATTCTGCTTTATATTGGTTGTGGTAAATGTGGACACATGCAAAAAGACATCAGTCATAGCTTTATATCTAAATTCTTAAAATATCAACTAAGATAAGTTTGTGGTGTGCATGGGAAAGACAAAGTATGTAACATAAAGGCCACTCAGCTTAGGCTCAGGGTTGTTGAGCTCTCTGCTTTCAGAAAGAAATATATTCAATTGATATTTGCAAATTGAAATATGTACTGCTATCTACTTTTTTAGCTTGAGGTTTTTAATCACTTTTTTTAGTTTAATTTAATTTTGTTTTATTTTATTTCAGTATTTAATTTATTGTAATACACACACACACACACACGTATATACAGTCATGGAAAAAAAACATTAGACAACCCTTATTTTCTTCAATTTCTTTTTCATTTCAATGCCTGGTACCACTAAAGGTATATTAACTGAAGAATACAATGACTCAACAAAAAAAAAAATGCAGCTGATTACATAATACATTTTTATCCCATTTGACATGCTTAAACTTAATTTTATTCCCAGGGTATATAAGAAGCCATTTCATGTCATAAGCAGCACTGCACATGCAAAGGCCTAGAGTGGTTTCCTGCTTACATTTAAGCCGTAGCACAACTCAGAAGTTGTCAGCTCTCACATAATGCCTAAAACAAAGAATTATGTGAAGCCACAAAGGCACCCATCTTGGCACTGCTGGAAATTGACACGAGTGAGAGACAGGTAGCGAAAAAACTGAAGATCTCCAAGAGAGCCATTCATTACACCTAGAAAAAACAAGCTCAACATGGTACCAAATTGCTAGCTGGTCACGGCAGAAAACGTCTTTCTACCCCATGAGATGAATCGTCGTCAGACTTCCAGGAACCTTAAAAATGAGTGGGCACTGTTGAGAAATGTGATTTGTTCGGCAAGGATAGTTTGAAACCAGCTTCTTGAAGTTGATCCGAAGTCACACAAGGTACAGAGGAAGCCCTTTATCAAGGAAAGGCAGAGGAAAGCCCAGTTACTCTTTGCTGAGATCACAAGGACTGGACTGTTGATGATTGGGCTAAGGGTCTCTTCAGTGATGAATCCAATTTTCAGTTGATGTCCACTCCAGCCAACTTACTGGTTAGGAGGAAGCCTGGAGAAGCCTACAAGCCAGACTGTTTGCCCCTACAGTAAAACATGGGGGTGCATCAGTGACGGTCTGGGGTTGTTTCATTATAGGTGAAGGGTGAATGAACCAGGTCATGTACAGGGATACTCTTGAAAACAGTCTTCGTCCATGAGCTGGAAAATTCATTCCTGCCTCGAATGACTGCATTTTCCAACAAGACAATGCCCCTTACCACACAGCAAGGTCAGTTAAAGCCTGGATGGAGAATCAGAACACTGGAACCATGCCTTGGCCTGCTCAATCACCAGATCTAAATCCAACTGAAAACCTGTGGAAAATCATCAAACGCAAAATGGAGAACCACAAGCCCAAAAACAAAGCAAATTTGTTTGAATTTGTACAACAGGAATGGACTGCTGTGACAGCAGAACAATGTCAGAAGCTGGTGGAGAGCATGCCAAGATGCATGGCTGTAGACATCAGAAACAATGGTTATGCAATCAAGTACTAACTCCTGTGTGCATCATGTGACTAAAACAGACAAAAGAAAACAGGGAATGCCTAAAAGCACTGTTTTTGGCAGTACAATGCCATAGCTATTGATGGAAGAACTGAAGGGATTTTGGTTGCTATCAAGAAAACCATGGAAAATGGGTAAATGGACAATAAATCACAAAAGAAAAATTGTCTTTGATAACTTATTTCCCAAAAATTGAAAAGTAAAAAAAATGAATAATAATAATAATAATAATAATAATAATAATAATAATAATAATAATAATAATAATAATAATAATAATAATAATAATAATAATAATATGTGCAACATGAGTGTTTTTACAGCGTATGCTTGTGATAAATGTGGTAATGTCCTCTAATTGTGATTTAGGGCATCAGAAGGCTTAGCTAATTGCTGCACCTCTTTATTCTAGCCACCTGAACGTCAGCTTTCATGACCATGCTCTCTGCCATTTTTTTCCCCACCTGACAAATTTATCATTGCTTTTCAATCTACTGGAGCGAACACGTGCATCTGCAGCAGCACATACAGCTCCTTCAGGTTCTCGCCCATTTCCTTCCTATCACTTCATTAGTCGGCCAAACACTGTGTCTGCTGGATATTGTATAGGAACAGTCAGGTGGACAAACAAGCCTCTTGCTCCCACAAACACCCTCTCACATATCCACTGTGTTTGCTGGTGCTGCACTTTGACAGGCAGGGAGATATTTATCTGTTTATGTTGTCCAGCCTAATTATGTGTCAGCTATGGATTTAAGCTGCCAGCATCATCAGTGGGTTTAAGTCTTAAACCAGCCTCATTACACAAACTCCTATCAGTTCTAATTGCCAAAACAGGAGTTTGTGGGTTCTGCACAGCGTTCCAACACAAAACAAATGTCTTTGTAGCAAATCAGGCTCATGGTATTCTTTATGCTTTATGAAGTTTTTAAGAGTAGAGTATATTTTGTTTTCATCCATATCTCAAAGAAGACAAACAAAATGTGTGACATTAGAACAAAGTTATCATTTCTTCTTGGGTTTTCTGGGCTCAGTCTGGCCTTAATGTGTCTTTTATAGCACAAGATTCAGATTCATTGAGTAAATCTGGCATTTTTTTTTTAGGAAGTAATGGTTTCTAAAGCAAAAGGAACCTGATCTAATGGAACCTTTTCTCACCAGACTAGCCTGGTATCGTCAAACTGTAGGTTAACATAGGGTTGCAGTTTACCAGGCAGCATTTCCTCCCCGATAGTTTCTTTTTTTCTGCTGTGTACAACCAGTACGTATCAAAAGTAATTTTCGACCACTGTAAATCTCTGCACAACATTTGAACAAAATTGCAGCCAATATATCAAATACACTTCGCTAGACACTGCTTGAATACTATAAATGATATTTCTGACTCCTAGCAGTAGCATTACACTAGGATTTCAATCAGCTGACCCCACATTAGGTGTACTGTAAATACAAACGTGTGTTTTAAATATTTAAATGATATTGTAATAAATAGCAAAATCTAGATAAACAGTCTTAAGGAAGCAGTATTTAGATAATATGAAGACTGCTCTGTCACTGATACAAACCAATAAACACAATCAAACTAGCAGAGATTAAAGTTCTAGTAAAATAATACTTGTCTTATGTTTTTCCATTGTGAATTGTAGTTACCTGCACTGGACATGACAGGTGTTTGTTTCAAAGTTCTCAATCCAGACTTAAATTATGTCTTAGCCCTAAATTGCTTTAATGGAAATAGCATGGCATATAAAACAACATAATAAAACATAATAAAAATAATAATTCATACATTTAAAAACATATTCATCAACTACAGCCTGAATCATCTTAATTTAACTGCATTTTATATGTTTGATATCAGGGGATTAATCATTATAGCCTTCATTAAGCATCTACTATTATGTGATTATCATTTTAACTGTGTTTTAAATTGTAAAACAACAACAGTTCTGCACTGTTTGTGTCTACATGTTATCAGTGTGTCAGGGTGTCTACACCTGCATGGCTAGAAGTCTAGCTGCTGTTCCTTTTCTTGCCTATGGATGGTGCATGTTCCCACATTGAGAACTGCAGCCTTAGTGCTCCTGGTGCAGCTCCTCTGCAACTGGATGATATTGGTAGTGGCTGGTCTGGTTGGTCTGGCTCGCTGTGTTGTTGACAGTAGATTAGTCAGAGCTGCTAGTATGTGTGTGTGTGTTTACTTGTTTGTGTGTGTGATTGAATGTGTTTGGGAATACACTGATCCGCCAGGCTCTGATAGTCTATTCTGTTGCATTTTGGTTCAGTTCCACACACGAGTGTCCCATGCCGCAGGGCACCGGCTGTCGTTGCATTGCCCAGAGGGTGTGTGTGTTGTCGATGTGTTTGCTATGTGTGTGTGGGTGGCTGGGCAAGGTTCAGACGTGATCCGTTGGCCTGCTGGCTTGGCGTTTTGTCTACAGCGAGCCTGTGGGAGATGGATGTTGGAGTCGCATGTTGTTCTTTTCTGCAGCTAACTCCCCCTGTCTTCCTATAGTACATCACACACACACACACACACACACACACACACACACACACACACACACACACACACACACGCACACACATATATACAAGCAGTGTATACATGCACATGCATTAATAACCAAGCACATCCCACAACTACATACAACTGCAAAATGCTGTGAACAAAACATATGAACATCGTCATAGATTTATGCATTAACGATCAGCTTTTGACCCCTACCATCACCACACACACAGATGCACTCAAACGCACGCAACACACACTCCTTATCTAACAGCTTCGGTTGTAACAGCTTGTTCAGCACAAGCCTCACAGGAAAAGAAAAAGACTGTGGGAAATAGACAAAGACAGAAAGAGAAGAGATGCATTTCCGATATGAAACTCCTCCCTGTCAGCATATTACCAGCTGCAGCAGAGACTCATTGCATTCGGAGCACTTTTTTTTCTTTTTTCTCTACTGTTACCACCTTATGCTCTGGTAATAAGCTAAAGTTAGGGGGAAAAAAGCAAAACAAGTGGCCTGGGAAAATGTTCAGCATTCAGTTCTGAGCCACTAATGGAAAAAAAATAATCATAATTTAGAGTTTAGAGGCAGGTGTTAGAATATCAGTAGCTAGCACTTGTGATTTTCTGAATATTAATTCTTGCAAGAAATGAAAAATGATAAAGCAATACGTTGACCAAGAAATGCTGATACTTTGCCAAGTATGGAACTTCACAAGATGCAAAACAAATCTTAACAAAGTCATCAAATCTGAAACCCTTTTCTTTCTCTGGTACTCAGCGTAGAGTCACAACCTTAACAAGGGACACAGGATTTTAATAAAACAGTGACACATTGGGATCACATAATCACAAATGGTTGACATAAAAACTCATAGTTAAGTAATGATACCGAAGTATTATCCCGTTCATGTTATGCTTAGTAGCCTTGTGTTGTTCGGTGAAACAGTGCATTCTCTGTTGTTCTCCATTGTCTTTCTCTTAGTTTCCAGTTTTCAGTGCATCATTTATTCCTGCAAATTAAATATACTGTGGATGCAGTGTTCTAATGTTTGTCACATCATTATATCGTAGCAAAGGTTCTTTTCTGATTTCTTACTTAAAGGCTTGTCATATGTCACAGTGTTTTATTTTAAGCGGTAGCAGTATTTACTCTAAACATCACTGCATAACAATGCCACCAGCACACAAAAAAACAAAAAATTCGACACTCAAGGCTACGCAAACACACAGGTGTGTGACTAGTGTATGTGCTTTTCAATTATTTAGTTCCCCACAAAGAGCAAAGAAAGCATTTCACTTGTCTCCTGCATGCTTCAAAATGGAGAGTCTGTGAGGCAGTGGCAGAGATAGAAGGTAAGACTGGTATAAAGAGATGGATGAGATAAAAGCATGATTTTATAAATGTTTTACAATTTGTTCAAATGTTGGAGCGAATTTCACTGTGCATCTCCTTTGTGTTTGCACTCAGGTCTGCCTTTAAAGTAGCGATGTTGATCTTTTTTTTGAGCTCATTAGGCAAAGGATGAATAAAATTGAATTCTTGGTACTAAGAAAATATAGACCAAGGCGTTTGTTGTATTCCCTGCAGCAACATAGAGAAAGGCGTAATCAAAGAAACAGAGACTGAGAAGGGGGTGGTGTGACTTTAAAGGAAAATAATGAACAGGAGAGAAAAAAAATGAAAGGACAGTTAACACAGTATCAGGAATCCAAATTAAATTTTTCATGAGGTGAAAATTCTCTGCAAGATGGTAAAAGCAGAGAATTTTGTAAGATTTTGCTGCTGTGCTACTACCCAGCATGGCTGCCTATTTAGATGTGTCATGTCAAAATGCTGCATCACTTGTGATAAACTGCAAAGTGGTGGTCAATCATAATTTCTCTCCCTTTTAGAAAAAAAAATCTCTGTTATTCTCTCTGACTTCAGTTACAGTATTTGTCCCACACACACACACACACGCTCACACACACACACACACACACGCACGCACACGCACACACACACACACACACACACACACACACACACACACACACACACACACACACATCTGCAGATCTCTCTCTCCTGTTCATGTCACCTAATTTATGATAAAGGACAGATTGCCATTTGTCTGAAAGCTTTTTATGACTGTGCAGACCTTGTTATGGTACCACACCATCTATTCTCTGCTAGAGGTGTGTGTTCATGAGAGTGTGTGTGTGTGTGTGTGTGCGTGCGTGCGTGCGAAACCTGGATTCGTGCGGCAACACTATAATAGGGCCTCTATTCTGCAGGCGTTATTTATGCATTGGCCACTCTGTGAAACCCTGCTCTCTATGCCTGATTCATTATCCTGAGAGAGAGACAGAAGAGGTGTGGGGCAAGAAAAGAGAAGCCCAAAGGCAGCCTTTCTCCTCCCTCCTGCTCTTCCTCTCCGCCTCCCTGTCCTCATCCTCCCCATCACATGGATCTCCCGCGAGCAGGCGCTGTGAGTGCGCAGTGCCAGCGCAGCATGCTTTTATTGTGATTGAGTCTGCCGCTTACCAGGAATGATGCAGGGGAGGCTGTCTCTGTCTCGCAGATGGATAGCTCAATCCTCCGCTGCTTTACCTCCATCCAGACAAGACACTATACGGACGTAGAAAAAAATGCCACTTGGAAATGCATGATGCCCGAGAAAATCTGATCAAAAAGATGCTTGAGCGTTCTAATAATCATTAAGTGGAAGTAGTGGTATCACAAATAAATGTCAAAGTAGTTGTAGGAATAGCTTAGCTACCTGCAGTAGGTGTATTAGTAGTAGTGGTAATTGTAGAAATATTAGTAGGATTTGAATTGCAGTTGCAGCAGTCATAGTAGTAGTACAGATAGTACCATACGAGTTGAAACAACAATAGAAATGTAATTGTCTTTGGCCCACCTGATGTTTCGGTATAACGCAATTATAATATAATAGCACTAATAATACCGCCACCCACATGCTCACACACACAAATTCACATTCTGGTCACTCCTCTCTCTTCCCAGCTCAGGGCCATCTGTTCAGGGTTAGGACTGGTGTTTAACACCAAGATGTCCTTGCTGTGTGTGCAGTCACTTCTCTCTATCACCGACTCTCCCTCAACTCCTTATTTTCTCTCCCTCTTTCTTCTCCATACATTTATCTTTGCATCTGTTTCTATCCATTCCTTTAATTGAGCTGATTTCTTTTGACTCTCTGTCTTCAGCCTCCCTCCCCTCTCCTTCTGTGCCTCCCTCTGCCCTCTCTCCCCTCATTTGGCCATACCCAGATAGAGGCAGAGAGAAAAGAGCAAAAGTGATTGAACATTTACAACTATGCCGGAAATCTCATCGTGGAGGCCTCGTCATTACGACAGCTTTTATGGCCTTCCACCGGGAACCTTCAGATAGGAGGGCTAGCTCCATCTCTTTGGGCACACACACACACACACACACACACACACACACACACACACACACACACACACACACACACACACACACACACACACATACATAACCATAAGAATAATCCTCCGAACACACATACAGTACATACTTGCATGGTCATGCATATATTATGAAAGCATGTGCACACTGCCAAGAGCGCACATCCACTCTGAAATACACACATGCACAGGCTTGAAGAGGTTTGTCATAAATTGGATTTTGTCAGTATGAAAGAGATATGGGAAGCAAGCGAGAGAGTGACTGACAGAAAGGTAGTTCGGACCATGTTGTAAAGTGTGTGTGTGGTTTTTTTTTTCCTCTCTCTCTCTCTGTGTGTGTGTGTGTGTGTGTGTGTGTGTGTGTGTATGTATGTGTGTACATTCTTAGCAGTGACCCTCAAAGACGAAAGGAAGGGGGGAGAAAATAAGGAGAAGGTGACATGAAAAGAAAGAGATGGAAGGAAATAGGAAGGAAAAATGAAAATGCCGTGATAGCAGAATTCATCATGACTAAAAACTCTCCTCTGTCTTCTTTGTGTGATCATGTGATTGCGTCTATTTCTGTGTGTTTACTCCTACCTGAGTGGCAGGACTGTGTTTTATGGTCCCTAGCCATCAGATAGCACTGAAGGAGTAATCCATTGGGATTGTACATCTGTCTGGAAATGAGCTCTCGGTAGCTGTTCGAGCGAGATTAAGATGAACTTAAAGTGCTTTACATACACTAGCCTTCCGTTCCGACCGACATTATCAAGGACACATTTTAATCTTAGGATGAAATACAGCAGCACTATAACAGCTCTGCTATCAGCATCCTGCATCTAATGCCACAGAGCAGCGTCAGTGAAGGAAAAATAAATGGTAGTAGGGCTGGTGGCGGTAGTAGTTAGAGTAGCATCAACAGTAAGGCCCTAGTTGTTCCAATACTACAGTAGTCAGAGACATAATGACATGTTTTGATTGACATGAGTGCACCATCAAAAATGCAGCCTTCCTATTAAAATTAACACAATCACTGTTACATTTTTGCTGTGATAATCCAGAGGGGTTCTGGCCACAAAACAAGGGCTTGTCCTTCAAAAATGAGTTGGACTGGGCTCAGGGACAATGACGCATGCATTTTTGGTCCAAACTATAGATCTTTGGGTCCAAATCTTAGGATGATTTCGTCAAAATGTTAATCTGAACAGCCTCAAACAGACAGAGAAGAACAAACACAGCGGCATGAAGCAATTCCAATTAAGACCCACTTGGGTATTTGACAATTTGACATACAGCCCCAAGTTCCATGGTAATCAGTCTCATCTTCCTAGGAGTTACATCCATATTTGGCGATTCTGCACTTTACAGTTTATGTCTAGTGCCAGCCTTCAGTGCTAGTGAAGGAAGTGGAGTGCCCTTGATATAGGAAGGTGAAAAGTCAGAAGGTTGGAATGATCTTGTGTGATTTTGATGCTTTGACACAGGAGTTATGTTGGCAGTGTGGTTTTGCACAATTGTCCAATAACATATTTGTCTGATAGCATTGAATTATAGGAATGGGAAGGCACAGTGTTCTGACATGGGTAATAACAATGCTAAAAAAGCAGCAATTAAAGTTCTGAAAACACTAGATATGTTTCAAAGAAACATTCACAGCAGGAAAAGCCCTGCCAAGACTGGTCCAAGGGAAGAATTGTTATGCGAGTTGGTGCAGAACCACAGAGTCTGTAAACAAAAAGTCCAGTTTCAGTCACAATTACTACAGTAAAAATCATGGAAGCATCAGGCAGCTTGGGTGAGGTGTTCTGTACGGATCTATACAGCGAGACGCATGAAAGCTCAGTGACTTTCTGACTGCAGCTACTCAGTCAGTGCATGCATTAAACATTTTGTTTACTGAGTCTATTACTGTCACCAGCTAGCACAGCACGCCAGTGATTATAGGTGAAGTTTTATAAATTCATACTACCATTTTGTCGGACATGAGCAGCTGCCACCTCGAGGAGCTAAAAAGCACAAGTGCATATACTTTAGTATGAGCTCAGGATGCTGTGACCGTCTGCTCTCTGTCATAATGCGCTGCAGTACAGAGCAAGCAGAGTGTACATATTTTGTACCTCGGCTGAGGTGGAAAGCACTTGAGAGCCTTGATCTATTTATTTAACTAGCAGAAGGCAATATTAGATCTGCAGAGAAGCCAAAATCATTCTGTGATTACGTTTGACCCTGAGGAGTGCCAGACACTTCTCAGCTTGATGCAGATTGCATTACTTAAAACACACCCTCTGGCCTCTCTTCATTGTACTGTACTAGACATGAAAGCCATTCCTCTTTGGCAGGTGCATTTGTTCACACTGTACCTTTGCTGCGCAACCTAGTCAAGAGACTGCGGCTTACTATGCACTGTGACACAATTGATGGGAAAAGTTTGATATAAGCAGATAAAGGAATCAGTATTACAAAAATAAGTGTTGGTCCAAATGAAATACTTGCTGTAGAGGACTTCAGTTCATTCTTATAGAAGTACTTCCTGGTGACTTCCCCTTTCAACCTTTTTTTGTACATTACGTATACATCATTATACATCACACCATGTGACAGAAACTTATGTCACAATAAAACAACATTGCTTGACTCACTATAACCATACTGAACCTAAACTGATGTATGCGAACCAGGGATACTTCTTTTTTTCTGCAAACATATTTTTTGTCTGTCTGTTTGCCTGACAGCAAGATAATGCAAAAAAAAAAAAAAACTACCAGTTCAAATTTCATAAGACTATGTGGGCAGGCAGTGCATGAGTAAAGGAAATAAGCAGTACATTTTTTTTTGCAGATCTGGATGGTTTTCTTTAAAACTGCAGGACAGGGCTTAGGACCTGATGAAGGACTGCACTCTCTGACTGCCCTTCTAGGTTTGTCCGTGGATATGTTTTTGTCAAAAGTTATGGCCTGGATTACCCAAAATATGACCTGACCACAGGCAGTTTGTTTAGAGAGTGCCATGCTTGCAGTTGATAATATAGCTTTGAATTTCCAGTCAAGAACAGATGAGTAAAGGGTTACAGAAGTACCATTAGCTCACTTCTTGTTAATTCCGAGCCAACAGATTTGTATTTTTTTTTCAGTCCCAACTGACATTCAGGCTTCATACAGATTTGGCGCCTCTATTGAGGCCACACAAGGCAAATCAGAGGCATGGATGTACCCTACGCTGTAAAGGATGAACTGCCACATGGGTCATCTTGGGAGGCACCAACAAGCAGTGTACTCCTGCCAAGAGAGGCAAAAGATCAGTTAGCACTTTTTATTTACATGATCTACAAGCCCACTATTAGATTTAGTATTGGTATTTTCAACCATCTGCCTCTCTCCTCTTTCTATTTACTCCTACTTTATGCTTTCCCCCTATCCTCATAGCCCCTGCCACTCTTTTTTCTTCCTCACACCTTCTTTTGTCTCATACCCTTTTAACCCTCTAACCTTCCCCTTCTACTATTTCTCTGCTTCATTACCTCTGCTTCGCCAACACAATGTACAATTTCCCTGTCTGTTCTAATCCCCTTGCCTGTCATCCCTCATCTTTCGTTCCCCTTTCTTCCTCTGTCCGTGTCCGTCCACCTCTTCCTTCCTTTCCACCACACCAAATGGTAAAAAGCCCACAGGAGACCTGAAGGACAGTAATTGGCCACTCAGAGATGACAGAATAAAACGTCTCACATCGCAGTTTTCTTTCTTTTGTTTCACTTGTTCGTCTCTATTTTTTTAAACAGATAACACAAGGGATTTTTTTTTTTTTTTTTTTTTTAAACAAATTAATTAGGTCCTAACTAAGCTGTTACAAGACATGACACTAGCTAGAAACCCACAGTGGATGTATTTATTCAATTATATATTTGTAGTCTACAGGTGTCAGTGGGTACAACATCACACTTACATGCACTGCTGAACAAACCGGAGTGTATCATTTCAGAGTAAAATGTAAAGGGTAAATCAATAGAATTTAAAAAAGCAATCAGTAGATGAAGCTTACACACGACTGTGGTCAGCCGTTTGGAAATATGTCTGTAACGACCTGTAATATTTACAATTTGGGACTTAATCCTTGGTACTTTGGTAAAGCTTTGAACAGTGGATGATAGAAACAATTGAGGGTCATATTCGTTCCATGTAAAGCAATTTTGGCCACTTCTGTTTTCAAGTTACTTGGCAGGGAGGTTGTTCCAAGCATCTTGGAGATTTAGGTTGTCTGATTTGCTTCTGTCTCTCCATACAAACCTAGAATGACTCCACGATGCTGATATCACATCCATGGAGGTCATATCATCCATTCCAGGACTCCTCATTCTTTTGCTTACACCGTAAAAAAAGAATAGTTGAGAAAACTTAAAATTTCAATGCAACCTTTTGCAGTAAAATTTTTGAATCGTCTCAATGATTTGATAGTTCATTGTCCTTAGTCATATTCATTGTTGAAATATAGAATAGTTTTCCTTGCTGAGTCTCTCAATCACCCAATTTCACCAAACTCCTCTATAAGACGCTGTGCTGTAACCCAATAAGCCTGACAATCAATGGTGTGTGTGGTTGCGAAGAAATGAGTGTGTAGTTGAATGCACACTCTTGTTCCTTCACATTCATGTGGAGCAAAGGCACAAACACACACAAAGAATTATGTGTGAGACACACATATACCTTTTGGACAGATTGGGGTTTTGTTCTGCCATTCTTCTCCAGAGAGCCATTTTCCCTCCATCCCCTCGTTGTGGAGGGAAGGGTTTCTTCCTGCTGTTCTCTCTGAGGTAAAGGTAATTAGGCTTGGCGTGAGATCTGAACTCCTCGGTTTACCTTTTCTTCTGTTCTCTCTCGGTGCTCCCTTCATGTCCCCCAGCCCCAACTGTCTTTTCACTTCCAAAAATATACCCTAACCACAAGATTACCTAAGGGTCTGTCTGATATTTTCCTCTTCTTTGTCCTTCTCACTTTCTCTCTGACCCCTTTTTCTCTCCATTGCATCAGTCCATTAGAAATTAAGAATGTCATTTCACTTCTAATCAAGCATAAAATATTTTCATTAGCTGTTTGTTTCAAGAGGTTTGTAGGTGTTTCCTTGAGCTACACAAATGTCAACGTCATCAACAGAAAATTGCACCTTGTTTTGAACAGAAAATGTACTGCAACAAATGTCCAACATTTTTTAAAAAAATCTAAGCCTGTGGCTGTGTCTCTGTGTGTTGAAAAGAAAGTGTAAACAGGTAGTTGTATGATATATAAGAATCCAGTTTAACATGAGGCTTTTTTTTCATCAGTCAACAGAACACTGGAAGGCCAAATATTTGCCAACTAGGGTGTGTAATGTTGTGTGTGCTGTTGTGTATGTTTACATGTAGTTTTAATTTGAAACTACTTGGTACCAGAGAATAAGACAAAAATGAGAAATTGCGGCAGAGTTGTAGTCTGACATTGCAAGTGCAATGGACAACAAGCATAGACAAACATTTTACTCCCTTTGTGTACTGTTTACTTTAAATGTTCTTTGAATTATGTTCTCTGATATTCTGGTGAACATCAGTGGTTAAAGCACGATTCTATTACCATATGGAAAAACAACTGCTGTAATTCATTAATACCATGGCTGAGTATCAAAGGGAAAACTATCAAAGTGAAACATTTGCACCCTTAGTACCAATCAAATCCATTAATCCTGTGCTTGGTAGCAGAACATTGAACATTATTTCGAATGTAATGGAGGGCAAACCTACTAAAACTTAATTTACATGCCTGTGCTTAATTGTACAGCTTTTTGAAACCATAATTAACTGTTGATCATATTGTTTAACCTAAGTAAAGGTCACAGTTTACCCAGCTGTGTGTTTGTTCATCACTGCAGAACCAAAAGGCTCTTTCCCCCAAATGTATCCACTGAGCTTAAATCCCAAAGCCCCTGAGAAACACCCACGCCTCCCAGCCGTTCCCCTGCGTTCTCCTCTGTAGCCCGCTGTAAAGGATTTTGTGTCAATTAAGGATCAAAGTTGTAAGTGTTCCACAGCAGGGCAAAGCAGTGTCTGAATCGCTGCCCAACAACGGGTCCACTGGAGCATAAAATGGATGCCAGACACACTGTTCAGATAACAGACCATCAGCTGGATATCTGGACGATGAAGAGTTCTGATCCCCAGCCAACTCAACCCCACCATTCACTTCAGACTAATGGAGCTCTGCATTCACTGCAGGCCAGTTAGAGAGGAGACTTCTGGGTGATCATGAGGCCTGACTTCGCCAACTCCAGTGTTCACTCGAGACAGTTCATTAAGAAGTCTGGGTAGAGGCATGAGATGAGTGTGAAGTGACGGGCTGGCCTACTGCTACACCTCATCTGCAGTTAAAATTTAGAGCCATGAACACAGAGCGGGATAGTGCGCTTCACTTGGTGCTGCTGTGATCCTGTGTGCTATCCAAGCAGATTATTTTCTCAGTCCCTTTGCCATCTTCCGATTTTAACCATTTAAGACATTAACAAGGTCCAACATACCCTAAACGAACCGCTTTCGCCATATTCTCATTTTGCAAAAAATATCACTACCCTAAAGGTGTAAACCTCAAACAGGATCCCTTAAGGATGAAAATCTGACAACAGCCTTCCACTAACACTGTGTCCGTCAGAGATTTGTAGTTTTAAAGTAAATTATTGGTCACAGGATAACACTGTTTGAGAGTAAAAAAAAAAAAAAAAGAAAAGAAAAGCCAACTAGATAAAGGCTAAAACTCAATTTTTTTTTTCTTTTTTTGTATTGTGTTGGATTAGAGGTAACTTCAATTCATCATTTGTCTGAAATTTCTAGAATTTATTTCTCATTTTAAATTGAAACCATCCGAAGCTTTCAGTTGGAGCATCCAGTCATTGCATAAGTGCAGCTCTCAAAGGCAAGCAAACAAACTTGGAAAAAAAAAATCAGACCTTGACAAAGTTTTAATTGTATGTGCTTCAACAAAATCTGCTTTTAAAAAAAGAGGAACAAGAACTACTTGAAAATGTGAGGGTGTTTGTATGATCGGCCTGTTTTTCTCCATGCATAGAAATAGAGTTTGTAAAATAATAATAATATAAAAAAATACTAATTCAACCCATGTATACAATGTATAGCATCCGGCAGGCAGTGAGTCAGCCAGTCTGCTCCAGCAGAGACATCTTTCTAAAGAACACTCCACAGCATGACAGTCTTTGTTGAAGTTTTCAGAGGATTGAACCGTCTTGACTTGAATGCACCCCAGATGTCTGTTGGACTATTTGAGAGAGAACAGACTGATGTATTTATGTGACTCCTTTGAGGTGAGAAAGTAGATGGAACAAAGCCGTGAAATGCGAGAAGGTTAAGGGAGAGATTTTCCCAGAAAGTTTTTTGGTTTATCATGAATTCGACACAGAAATAGATCATTTGAAGCCAGTGATCCATTCAGTAGCAGTGATGAGAAAATTAGGGAACATTTGGAACTAAGGACAGTGTCATCACTGTGTTTCTGATGAAGGACATTTATGTTATTATTATGCAACCTGTGTTTTCAATGGGTTTTCAGAAATAAATTAGAAAAAGAGGGGGAAAAAAACCCCTGAATACTAGAGAAGTGGTAGTAAAGATAGGAAGAGTATTGGCTTCGAAATTGAGCCCAACCGAGGATGCTGAGAACGTTATCCACTCGACTAGACAAGACCAACTCACCTTTATTTCCTAATACCCTCAAATCTTTCAGAAGTAATGAGGTACTTTGAACAGAACGAAATGAAACGAATGCGGCAGTGAGCATGGTGTAATTCTATGCATGAGTTCCGTTTGCCGCCTCTCCGTATGTGATATGTGTTTGGGTGTGAAAGTGAGGCGTCTGATTTGACTCCTGATAAATCTTCCTCTGCTTGCCGTATCAGAATGTATTACACAGCCAACAGCCGGGGCCAAATCCATTTTTATCTGAGTGCAATTGATGTCACTCCAACTTCTCACAAAAGTGCCTCTGCCAAGGCACCACATGTGAGATTTTTCCTCTTTTTGTTTGCACGGAGGGATCTGTGCGTTGGAGTGCAATTGTGTATGTGTCAATGTGTGTGTTTATGAGGCCAAAGGTGAATCGATTTCCAGAAGATGGCTTCGGGCAGGAATAGGTCTCACAACTGCCCAGAGCTGTCTGTAGAGAAATAACCCTGTTATATGGCAGCGCACACTCACTGATCCTGTTTTGACAGTGGTTTTTGGCACAGCTTAACCTTAAACTCATGACTGTACAGAGAGGGAGAGACAGCGAACCACGGTTTTGACAAGGTGGTTTGTTCTCGCCAGAATGCTTCACATGCCCCTCCCGGCAGACAGGACGAGCGGTCACCTTTGATGGTATCATTGTACAGTGCACTGGCATCGAACAGCCCATCCACCATTACCTCGTGTACTACCACTTACTGATGGCAGATGAAGGCCATTCATCAATCCAAATGTCTTCATACTCCAAACTTTGTGTCACAGTTGACAGGAGCAAGATGGATTTTCAACACTTGTGGCAATGATATTTCGCCCATCTGTTGCATGCCCTTTCCCTGCTTCCCTGTAGTCGTGTTGTGGTTTTACATTGCTCTGTTACCGCTTTATACAGTTGGATTCCACTCACAGTCTGATGGAATGTTCTACTTTTCTGATGCATTCATCAAGCAGCCTGTATATTTATACTCTTTCTTCTTATAGCTGATACTTCTATGTCCATTTGGACTGAACTTGTGACAAAGTTATGCATTGTTTTAATGTACACTCAGGTGGCAGTAGGATACCATATTAATGGTGAGATGTAGAAAAGAGATGGAGGACATTGTTGTTATTGCTCTAGTAGCTTGATAACAGGAGAGGCATGTGGAATTTGTTGTTATTGTCATATTTTTTATGTCTCTGGAGTCTTCCGGTTGCATATTTAATCACAGTGAGTTGTGGCAAAAACAGAGCTTGTCTGCTAAACTCAATTTGACACCTGATTCACTTGATAAGAACTGACTGCTGAAACTTGGTTGTTTATGAATATTGTATAATTCAGTGTGTGGATAGATACAAACATGAGAGAAAGGGGAAACAGAGAGAAGGGTATGTCAACAAATGACCTCAACTGTAAAAATGATGTGATTTTGTCAACTACTAGGCCACAGGGAGGCCCAAAACAGTCCATTTTATTGGAAATGCAGGACATGCAGGTATATTTATTAATATAAAGGTGCAGAAACATGACTCATGAACTCACAAACCACATTCTCTCATGGGCAATTTGAAGTTGTTTTTTGTACATTTTATGGCTGTTAATATCTGCAGTATTGTGGAATGGAACCAATATCTATCAGTGAGTTTACAACAATGTCAGAAATATAAGCGAAAACAATGTCACAATAGAGATGGTGTAATTATCAGTTCAACAATATTTTCGAAGAGCGAAACTTTGGATTATGTGTGTCTACATATTGAGAGCGTTGCAGTCTTGTTTTGTATGATGAATTGAATGTTTTGCTGGTGATGTTCACCGAGCTGAGAATTATGTTCTCATAAGAGGAGTGTAATTGGAAGAAATGGCGATAGGAGTGGTGGTAATATAAAGAAGTCCCATGGTTCATACAAGCCCACTCACACACACTAATAGTCATTTTCACAGCAATAAAATTTCAACATGGTGAAATTGCTGCTAGATCTGCAGCCGCAGAAGCACACATAGAGTAAATAGTGTAAATAACATGGACACACACCCATTTTTTGTATCTGTAGATTAGGTTTTACCATGTGCTGACAGCTGCTGCTTCCTCTGTAACCACCTCTATTCACTGTGTCAGCCCAGGCACAGAGTAACTATGAGCAGAGTGCATCAACAAACAGAGCTTTTAGCCTCAGACAGACATCTGAGAGGCTTCTCAGTGCAGACATGGGTGGGCTGTCTGTCTAATAGCTCCTTTGCCCTCTCTCCATACCACCAAAGGACTGAAGCAACATCAGAGGGCTGAAAAAGCAATAACCTCCTCCACCCTCGCCCAAATGATCTCCATTACTGGCTAAAAAGCAATAAATAAATAAATACATAAAAATAAAGCCACAGAAAAAAGCAGGAAAAAAAATATTTTTTTCTCATCAAAACAAAACTATATACCACAAAAAAGTGACCCCCTCAGCGAAAACTGAGTGAAAATTCAGGTTTGACTGTTTTTGAAAGCTAATGACCATCCAGCGCCATGTTACACTTCTCTGGTGTGTGTCTGTGTGTGCGTGTGTGTGTGTGCGTGTGTGCGCGTGCGTGTGTGTGTGTGATCATTAGCATGCAGAAAAACTTCTAAAACAGTCTAAGACTTTGAAGTGTCCAATAAAAACATAAATTATAAAACCAATTATCACTAGCCTACATATTAATGGATACTTGTGTGGAAGATGATCAGAATGACTCATTTAAATTATCTGCAGCATTAAATAACAGAGTTATGTAAACATACTGATACAGTGTAATGCTAATTACACACTGAGCATCAGATTTGAAGGACAGTCGCCAGTCCAGATGAAAGGATAAATAATCGCTAAATGTCAGCCCAGTTTACAGTGAGGTAAGTTAGTACACCTATGCAGTATCACTGAAATGTCAAATGATTCAAAATTAGATCATCTCATAGTAATTGCATTATTTCTAAGTTGAACAGTAGGGACATGCTCGTGTAAAATTAAAATATCACAGTTTAGATGTACTACAATATAAATACAGTTCTGATACTAGGAGGTTAGTGCAATAGATGTTAGCATACCTTTTGTTATTGAGAGTTAAATCTTTTACTTTTTTCAACGCTGTTGTTACAGCCAGCGCCTCCTACCCTGTGTGTGTGTTTTAACTATATGTTGTGGCTATGCAAATAGAGCTGTGTGATCCCCACTCTCTGGTTGGACCACGACGGCAGAGGCGTGACTGCAACCAGGAGTCCTGTGATTGGTGCGGCGCTCACCAGGCTGACCAACCGAAAACTGCCAACTCTTTTAAAAGCGTTGGCAGTTCAGCTGAACGAGGCAGCTGACTTCTAGCGTGTCATTCTGTGTGATCTGTGTGGTTGAGGCAAGATACACTGTGTGGTAGGAATTGGACCAGGATTAGTGTTAAAAACTGATACAGCAACATTTCATTTCATTACAGGTAGTTTTCTTTTGTCTAGTTTTCACCAGGGTTAGGGGTGCTGACTCCCATGTAGTTTTGTTTTGTCAGTTCCCAGGTAGTGAGCCTTTTGTTTACTTTTTTCCTTTTGTCCACGGTGATTGTATTGTAGTGTAGTGTTAAGTTCTCCTTATGAGAACTCTTCTTGTGTTTTGCTGTTTTCTTTAATTTGAGTAGCACCCACCAGCCCTCTTCCTTAGTTTTGCCTCATTTCTATAATATCTTGCACATTTTTGTTCAAACTTTTCTATAATAAATAATTTGACTTACCAACTACAACTGTTGCCCCCCACTGTTGGACACCCACATTTTTCTGTTATAAACATTTTGCTTTTGAATTATGCTTGATTCTCCCAGCGATTGAGGTTAGAATTCAAAGTGAGTAAAACATAAGGTAGCAAGGTGAGGGGAGCTGTTACAGCAAGAGCGAGGCAATATGAAAAAAATGCACAGATGGGTTAAAAAAAAACAAAGAAAAAGAGACAGTAGTAAAAGTGAGAGAGCTGAGTAAACAAGCTCTGCAGATTGAAGGAGAGAATGAGGGGAGAGCAGGAGCTGTGTGAACGAGTGGGATTATCCTGAAAGTGAAGGATTAGCAGGGCTGAAAGGAGTCCCATAACAGAGAGCAGAGAAGCCAGCATCAACAAGGCAGCAAGCAGATAGCTGGAGGGGTTACACGACTGGATTCTGCTAACAGATAGCAGAGAGCCACCACCAGGAGGGAGCTACACCCAGTCAGGAAATTTAGATGCACTGCTGGTTGGAGAAATTGACTCCCTTTGGCCTCATAGAGTGGTTTACTGCTGTCGGCAAAAAGGGAAGGTTCAGGATGACTGTGTGTGTTGCTGGGTATTTGTTGCCGAAACAGCTGCTAGTTTATTCACATGTGGGACTGACTGCTAATGTATTAAAAGCTGAAGATAAACCTTAAGAGCTAAGGTAATTGTTTTAGACTTTTAGCATGCTTTAAACAAATAAAACAAAAAATCTGAACATGTTAGCCCTGTAATGCAAACATATCATGTTACAGGCGTTTCATTTTAGGATAATACTCATCTGTTGCCACTTGGATCCAGGATCATCACTAATGCATGACCACATTATGTTTGGCAACAGGAGGGTTTTAATAAGCTCACTGGGCAAATTGACAGTTTTATGGTAAACCAAAAGAAAAATGTTTTTGGTTTTATTTTCAGACAAGTAGTTGGAATCAGTGGTTGCCACTAATTTGACTTCTTACTATTTGACAAAATACCTTCTACTTATAGTCACTTCTCACAGATTTAACATGAAAGATCAGCTGATATACGCATGAAAGTAATTTTTACCTTTCCAGATTGTAATCTTTCCTGATCATTTAAATGACCTTTATTGGACAAACACTAATCTTCCATAGTAATTCAAAGACATATGTATAGCAGTATGTATAGTAACATTGTGGTTAGTTCTTTTCCCCTTCTCTCCTATTCTTACAGCCATCATACCCTTTGAGTTTGTCATGCGACCTATCAAAAGGGTCCAACCCTGTGGCTGGGTGCCAACATTTTCAAATAATCTGGCTTGTTTACAACCTGCCTGGAGATAAAACTGCGTTCCTATCCTTGCCATTTCTTGTGCATGAGTGTTATCTTAACTGATAGAAAAGTATAATATATAAGATCCAAGTTGAAACAGTCTATACAAATACCACAAAGCCATTGATTTTTACATTTTGCTAATCTTTTTAGCCAACTTTGCATTCACACGCTAAGGTTGGCTTAGCATCCAGTCATTTGAAGGGGGGTTTTTCGGGAAACAGAATATTTAATTCATTTCTTGTTGGCAGCGATGCAGACAGAAATCCCTCCCGTCAGCACTGCAGAACTAATTGCAGCATTGATGCAGGATGGAGGACTTCTACCATGGCTACCACTGCAGATAATATCACACCACAAAGCTGCCAGGTTTAGGGTCTTTAATTGCTCATTGCTAACAAGAAAGTGAATATAGTGTTTTTTTGTTTGTTTTTATTTTGGTGTATTTTTACATTGCAGATAAGTTTTCAGTCATTTCACATCAAAATGCAGAGGGGGGAAGGAGTGCACGGTGTCTCAGTGGTATAAAGAGTCTTATTTTGGGTTCCCTGTGGTGTCTTCAGAGGAATATGATGAATAATTCTGAAGTTCATGTTGCAGTCATTGCACCAACAAACAGGCACACATATGCATGCCCAACCCTCGCACTCACACACACAGACACACACACACAAGCACATACAAGAGCAGCCAGAGTCATAAGAATATGCACATACATAAATACAAAGTTACACACATGTTGACATGTTCCGAATACATCTTTACAAAGCAGGCATTAAATGCTGCGTATTACAGCTAGAATTGCATGCTGTAATGGCCACCCACTGAAGTCTGAGGCTGTGAAATTTCTCAAGTTGCTCCACTGAATGAAAACTCTCGGAAGTTATTTGACAGAACTTTTCTTCAAAGACCTATTTGATGGCGTTTAAGTTTGCAGAGAGGAAGAGATTGTGAGGGTTAAAGGGAAGGAGAGAGAACAGGGGAGAGGAGAGGAACACAAAGAACACATGGTTATATAGTTGTGAAGGTGATATTTTGTGCGGCATGTTAACACAGCTGTGAGTTGATTTGGATATCAAACAGTTAATGAACCGGACCAAAATACGTTAGAATAAATTTCACTTTCTATCATGAGCATTGGGAAAGTTCTAAAACATATTGTGTGACATTTTTTCATGCAGTTCCAGCCTCCAGTTGGAGAACTAGTGTTGGACAGAATAAGGGCCCACTGCAGTGTGGCCATGATTCCTTAAAGGTTGTTTTGTGTGTAATATTTCACTAATATAAAAATCTAATTCACTTTGGCTTGGCTGCAACTTTTCTGCCTATTGCTCCTTAACAAAAGTTCTCCAAATGTGTGGAAGAGACAGCAGTTGTTTCACCAAATGCAACAAAATGGCACGTGTGGCAAAAGGACTAAGGAAATCGAGGTGAATACATGGATCAACAAAACACTGTGCAAGTTGCTTCCTTCTTCTCACCAGTAAATATTGGTTTCTGGGAACCATGACCACAATCTTTCCCCTACAGCGAAAGTTTTATTACACCACCAACAGAGTTAATTTAACCCAAGCCACCATTTTGCCTGAACAGACTACTTATATTACCCAGGTTTTCTAGCAAGGTCATTTTCATGCTTAAACGTAACCAAACCTGCAAAAATGTCAAACCATGAAAAGCTTGATTTTTCAAATGGGTCTTGTAACAGTTTGAGATGGAAGGCACTAACAAATGCCGTGCCATTGAAAGAGGTGTTAGATAAAAATCAAAAACATCTATATAGCATAAAGGGCAGATTACAGTGACATGTTTTGACATTTAACGCAGACAGTTTGCTGGTGTGAAGCTCTACAAAAGAAATGAACACCATTCTTCCAAAGGACACAGTGTTTGATAATGGTAGCAGAGAGCACCGTCTAACAAGTCAATGCAAAATCTGCCATGTGTCCAGGTGGGGTGAGATCTGGTGACAGTGATGGTAAATCATATGATTCACTTCATTCACTTCATCAACCAAGAGATGAATTAAAACTCTCTGTTAGGGGCGACACTGCAATATATAAGCAGTTTCTTTCAATACAGTAACATGAATCGTCATAGCTGTGTCATGATGTGTAGCCAGTTGGCAGTGATCGTAGGGGAACTTGCCTTTTTGCATCAACCTTTCAAGGCTGAAAATTTTCCCTAAAAGAGTTTATCTGCACAAGCTGTAACCCTTTAATGGCACCGGTTTCTTTAGTCTAGTTTTGCATCTTGCAGCCACATTGAGCTGGAGCAATGGTGTTTTTAAAGCAGACCAAATGCAGCTGAGGTGAGAAAGGTGTCCTACATAGCTCTCATGCTGGAGAAATTGTGCAGTAATGTTCAATATTTCAGCATACATACACACACACTCACCTTTTCGGGGCTTAGGTGATGTTAATGCAGGTGTCGTCAAAAAGCTTTCAGCTCAGCGAGTGCAGTGGAGGATGGAAAGATATAGATACAGTTCATGCACGCATGCATGCACACACACACACGTACAGTTTGTTTAATCAGTGTGCCAATTTTAGCTCAGAACAAAGAAAATTTAAAGATGCATTATTTTAAAACCTGACCAACGGTATGAGAGCCAGAGGGGGATTCTGACTTTAATCTGTTTTTAATGTGTCACCTCGATGTATTTTTTTTCCATCTATTTATTTGGACTTTAGAGCACAAACCAACATCTGTCTCATTTCATTTCCTTCCCCAATGGACAGCCTGCACTTTTTTTGCGCCCTCACTCGTTCTCTGTTTGTCTGCCTCTTTTTCCCTCGCTCCAACTCTCTAAATTAAAGAGGCTTTTAGCTCTCCAAAGAGAGAGCTGTCGGCCCAGCTGTCCACTTTAGCATTAAACAAATTGTCAGCGCACACACTCACACGGAGACATGTGTGGATGTTCACATAGACGTCTCCCTCTCTTTCTCTCTCTCTCACGCTGCCTTTCTCTCTATCTGGCCCCGTTATTTGAGAAGGTCAAGTATGTGTTGCGGTAGCCTCACATATGCCGGGGGATCCGTAAATTACAGCCGTCCAGGAGGGAGCCGAACCACCCAATCAGACAATTAACTCGGCTTCGTAAAGGCCACCGCAATTTCATCTCGCACACATATTCATATTCACACACTTCCATGCGCTCTCACGGTGGACTACTTGTAAAGACCTTACGTTGATTAGATTCATTCCCAAGCCAACAAACTTAATCCTGATTTTAAACTCCAACCTGAACTTGTAAGAACAATGGCAGTCTCACCTGCTTGAAGAAAGTGTTTGCATTTAAGATCTTGACACGCAGAAAGGTGTATATCAATAATAAAGTCAATGACTAAATAGCTGTATCTGGATCCCCTGAAGGATACGGCTCACAAAATTGACTTTTAAAGTCAACTATTTAAAAGTTTATGATCAGGGTGTTGCACATTAAAAGCTCACGAGTTGTAAATTCCTTTGATAAAGCAAGTCAAGTGAGATGAAAGTAACAGAAATGTAAAATTATGATGTAAAAAAAGAAAAAAAAGGAAAAAAAAGGCAAATACATAGTTCACAGGTGAGCCTAATGGGGCAAAGTTTAGCAATTATCAACTGACAAAAAATACATGGTAAATATAACATGTTCATGTAATTCTAGAAATTGGCGATGATTCCTTTAATGCTCAAATGTTAAATAATTTACTAGTTTTAACGAACTGATGGATTCAGAAAACTGCAAATAATAAATCAGTTGTCTTTCTAATTTTGGAAAATGAAGGTGCATTTATACAGAATAGGCCTTGCTTACCTATTTTGACAAACTGGGCTGTGTAACATGGACTGGTCTCTTTCTTCAACCTTGTCAGCCAAAATAATGTGTTTCTATATAACTAAACTTAATTCCCATCAAGATTTTGAAAGAAACATAATTTTGCTTTGAGACAAACATCTTTTACACCGAAAAATATAATGTTTGGGAGGCAGGGCTGGAAAAATGGGCTTGAAATATCGCTTGTTTTAGTGCCTGATAGGGGATTGGAGAGAATAGCTTCAAGGTGTCTCTAGACAGCAGGCCCACTTACTACTGGATGGATTTTGTGAAATTTTCCTTTTGGTCTCCTCAGTGGAATATAAATACAGAAAATCCCCTGTCTGAGTGTTTGGACATGAGATGCTGGTAAAGTGAGTTCAGTTGTCGAGAGGCATTCTCAGTGCAAGTAGATGTTCTGGAGCTTTAGATGATATCTAATCATTTTCAAAAGCAGGTGAAGTTTGCCCTCTTGTCAGGAAATTATATATCAGTTGAATTTTCACTTTTTTTCTGAACAGCTACTAAATTGACCTTATTATAATGTTCACAATTCAGCTGGACACACAGCACACTCAAATATTGTCAAAAATGTATGTTAAGTCATACAAATTCCAGCTGTTGTTGAGCATTGTTAGTCTACTGGGTTGTTTAAGGTTGTTGAAACTTTCAGTGATCATAATGGCTGTAGTTGACCGTTATTGCATAACTCTGTTTTTAGTAGTGACTTGTTCTTTATTCTTCAGGTTGTCATTGTAAAAGAGATTTTAGCTCTCACTTGTATGTGTTTTCCCAGGTTACATGAAGGTATTCTGAGCTCCCACTGGCACAAACATATGACAGAGAAAATAAAACAGGGCTTTTTTTTTCAGATTCCTCTCGCAGCCTCTCTGGATGGTGAACATTTGAAAGCCTGTAGAGCGTAGGATCGCAAATGAGCTGCTTTTGTGTGTTTTGGATTGTGTGATTTTAATCGTGGGTAGAGAGATTAGAGGCGTCAAGCAGGTAATGGAGCAACGGAGCAAAGGGAAATGAAATGACAGGGATAAAGACAGAGAAGACAATTTTGTAGAGCGACATGGCAGGAAATTGGACAAATCTCCTATTTTTGGAACATCTGATTACAGGGATCATATTCAATATGAAAGCAACTGTTCACTTGCATGGTCTGGCAATGGGGCAAATAAGATGCAGATGCACTGCAAGTTGCATGGAAATAAATTTGAATAGGCGAAGAACTGAAAGAAAGGCAATTCTGGAAATACTGCACAACACTGTTATAGCCACTAAATGATTCAGTCTGCAAAACTCTCAGCTCATCCTGCTGCAGCGAAAATGTTCTCTACTGATATTTTCTTGAATTTAGTCACTATGAAACAGCTCCTTCCATTATCTCCACTGCCTCTTCATTTCCTGTATTTTTCAAATATGGTAATGCATTAACCTTCTGCTACTTAGAGCTGAGATTAATATTTAGTTAATATGTTGTCACTAGTAAGGAAACGGTGATGACAAATTTATTTGAAAACCAAATATCAGATGACTGGATGCAACTTGGAATCCATCACGGCTGTTGATCTCTAATTAAACTGTCATTGTGGGTTAAATGTCAACACAGATATCATAATGCAATGTGAGACGAGGAGTTTTGTCACAATTATGGTAACATTAAGTTGTTCTTGAGGTCAAACTAATATGATGAATCCATTTCCTCCCACGTGAACAATATGCAAAGCAGATGTTTTTTCATTCTTTGCTTTTTCCTGGCATTTCTGACTTTTCAACTTTTGTGGATACTAATTCTTATTGTTATAAAGTCAATCTTTGTGTGTTTCAGAGCATGAAAACAGCAGAAAGAGTTATTTTGTGGTTTACACCAATGTCCAGCGGTTGGAGTTCCTTCGTCAAGCCTCCCGGAATGATAGCAAGCTCCGAGTTCATTTGCTGCACTTGGTTTTTCACAGCGGCTGTGAGATGGACGCGCATGGAGTCACAGATCAACAGGGACGGTGACGCCAAACCCATGTTGTTTTGCATAATGCAAATACCGGCACTATATACCAACTGGGGGCGTGCCTTTAGCGTCTTCTTTCACGCCCACACTTCCCCCTTTAACGTTCTCATGCTGTCCTCTGTCACGTCCGCCTTTTCTCTATATAAGCAGCATGTCAGCAGGAAATGCTCTCAGTCAGTCAAGCGGAGCTCATCAAAGTCACACAATAACATTTACAGATGTTGGAACTCGGTGCACACATAAGGCGCACCGCATTATAAGGCGCTCCGTCCATTTTGGAGAAAATTTAAGACTTTTAAGTGCGCCTTATGGTCGCGAAAATACGGTATATATATATATATATATATATATATATATATATATATATATATATATATATATATATATATATATATTTTATGTCATGCGTTTCACAAATAACATACAAATCTTACAGTGACTCTCATCAAGACCATCTTAAATGTCAGTTAACTTTCATTTGCAGCTCAGTGAGCAAAAGACACATTGGTATGGCACTCGGTGCACTGAAGTAAGAGCCGAAATACTGTCACCCCTTTGTCTGTATTGAATCCAGAGTAATTTTGAATCAAGAATGTCAAACCAAGAATTGGAGCTGAACTGAAGTCCTGTGATTCCCACTCGTAGCACACAAATATAAGCCCTGTTGTTGTTGTTCTATTATGTTTGCTGGTGTATGGATCATATTTGTTTACACGAAAGCAGTGATAAAAAGTGACTCATGAGCTACAAAGCTGACATTTGTGACAGGGAGCTTGAGTGTTATTGCTCGGAAAAGATGTGTTTCAAAACTGAAGGTTCAGACTTTGACCTGCAGTTAATTATATTCACAGTAGAACTGGGCCATTATATCAGCATGTTTTGAAATAACCGTCTTTTTAAATTTTATTGATTTATTTATTACCTCTAACTGTCTTCTTTGCTAAAGTAAAATTACAGACATGCAAGACAAGTCAATATTTGACTTGACTGACTGACCTCTGTGTGTGTCTGTGTGAGTGTGTGTGTGTCAAAGCAGTGTGAGGATGTGTGAACTGAGGTGCTGATGTGCAAGCCGAGCTGCCCGCTGCTGTTAATGGACAGCTAATATCATGAGTGAATGGTAAAAGTAGAGGCTGCTTCGTGAGTAGATGGAAAATCAATAGCCTATTAGAGTGTACAGGGCGGGAGGGACATGGAGGGAGGGAAGGAGCAGGTGAGGAGAGGGATGAGTCAAGATTAGGAGGAGGTGAGAAGGAACCCGTGGAGAAGGAGAGAAATTTATTCTAAATCTTTAAGAAATGCCACCCCACAAAACAAAACTGATTCCAACAAACAACAGCTACAATGTTTTCTTTGTAGTTCACAGACATTGTAACACCCACAGATGTTCATGGACTAATTCATTTCTCAGTTATTTTCATTTAATTGCATTTGTATGCTTCGGCAATACCTTTCATCTGACATCCATCCATCCATCCATTATCTACACCGCTTAATCCTCACTAGGGTCGCGGGGGGGGCTGGAGCCTATCCCAGCTGACTCGGGCGAAGGCAGGGGACACCCTGGACAGGTCGCCAGTCTGTCGCAGGGCTACATATAGGGACAAACAATCACTCTCACATTCACACCTACGGGCAATTTAGAATAATCAATTAACCTCAGCATATTTTTGGACTGTGGGAGGAAGCCGGAGTACCCGGAGAAAACCCACGCATGCACAGGGAGAACATGCAAACTCCATGCAGAAAGATCCCGGGAAAGCCGGGACGCGAACCAGGGATCTTCTCGCTGCAAGGCGAAAGTGCTAACCACTACGCCACTGTGCAGCCCCTCATCTGACATTCATTCCAAAAAAAGCAGTAAATCCAACCAAAAAATTGAGAGCGAGACACACAAACACGGACCAGTTGCCGAGGCCCGTAATAGTGACGCAAATCACCCATTTCATGCACACCAAACCACATTCACTGTTTAAAAGAATCCTCCAGTGCACATGCACACACATAAACACAAGCTTGCCAACATACCATGCATGTTACTGCTGTGTGCTGGTTATCTTTATGATATTTTGTAATGTTTGTCTTCACTAAAGGATCCTCTGACATTGGGATTCTTCTTACATCCGTGCCAATAAAAACACAATATCTTGAACAGAATAAGCCAAAATGGAGCTGAAACACAGACTGTGTGGGAGACAGAGAGGAAGCAAGAGCGAAAGCTTGAGGGTAGCAGTGATAATGAGAGCAGAGTCCGGCTTCTCTGTGTGTCCGCTGGACTCAGCAGCCTCTAGCTGGCTATTAGTAGCTGCAGCTACAACCACAAGGCTCTGTGACAGTCAATTAAACCTCTTTATCTGGGATGCCTGCATCTCCTTTTGCTCGTCCTCCTCCCTCCCCGCACTCTTTTCCGCATGCCCTCTGCTTCTGTTGTCTTTATTCTCCCCATATTCATCCTGCTTTCCTGTCCCTTCTCCCTTTGCTACCTCCTGCTTGAACTCCAAATGAGCCACGCTCACAAAGAAATGCTTCCCGACGGCGGTTGCTTGCCAGGCAAAATGGTGTTTACACGAATAGCCTTAACAAGACGGCGCTGCGGTTTGTGCGAGCGTTTGTGTGTGATGTGCCTTTGGTCTGTCTGCTATCTGGAAACCGTGTCTTCTCTTAAGGCATTGCAGTGGCTGTTTGTGAAGTCAAACTGAGGCTAAGTGTCTTGCCTTTGGTGACTGATGGACTTGCTTGCTACAGTATGATAGAAGAAAAAGACAGATTCTGTACTTCTCCAAGGATGCAGTCATGGCCATGTAACTCTAATTAATTTGTCGAAATGTGAACGCAGCCTTAGGAAAGATTGGTTGGACACTGTAATCGCCACACATTGTATGTAGCATTCCTGGATTTTCTTTTTTTTTCTGAGTGGCCTGTGATTGGTATTGTGTGTATCATGAAAAGGTCACTAGAACGCATACAGGACTTTATGCTGCTGTCTTTCCCAGCACAAAACATCTGACAGCCTGCTGTGCAGCTAAAGGGTAGGATGTATTGTAAGGTGCCAATGGAGGCCAAATCAGAGCTACAAGGAAAGTTATTAGCTAGAAATGTGATTCCAGAGGAACACCTGTGCTTCTCTGTGTATACTGGATGTGAAAGAAGGTAACTACTACCACTAGCCATATTGACCTATTTTTTAGTTCATTTAGTTCATCAGCCACAGCATTGAGCAAAAGTCACCAACCGCATGTTGATTTCATAAGAAAAAAATGAAAAAAACAACAGAAGGTCAAGGTCAGGACTTTAGCATGACGACCTACTGCAAACTTGAGAGTGTGATAAGGAGGAACATTATCTTTGTTTCATTAGGTTTGACCTAATCATGTCTGTAGACTACAAACTAGATTAACTCGTTGAGCCTCAAAAAGTTTCTGGGTGTTTTTTGCTCCGGTAATATTTTTACTCACTGTGCCCTCATTTTTCACTGCAATATAATGTTCTGCTCATGAAAATAAAAGAGCACAACCATGAATAGAAATAGAGTTAACCCAAAAATGTCCTTTGTGCCATAAGACACAGTTATATAAATAAATGGAAAAGAATTTAGAATTTCTTAGGGCCCACAGATGTTACCAATATTGAAAAGAATGGTGACTCCACATAATATAGATGTTGTACTATGTACATTTTTAAATAATTTCCACACGTTTCTTGCAGTTTAACTGAAAAAACTGTCAGTTGTGTGAAGCATGCAGGTTTTTTTACTTGTTTTTTGGTCTTTTTTAACAGAAACAATTTCTTCTTCGATGCAATGTCAAGATTCTAAGATTAGATTTGGAAAGTTTCACTGATGGAGTGGCTTTTTACAGATGAGTAATCCAGAGATCGTTGGGAATAGCTTCCACATCCGGTGGGGTTTGGAGGCTGAAGTAATGAGGGCTCCAGCCAACCAAATGCAGGATAATCACAAAGGATAGTGAAATTTGGCTGAAACATTTTTGCACTCACCAGTCAATATGTGCAAGTGATTTTTTTGTTACATGAATAAGGTATTTCTGCTGTGTAACCGTCTATTGTTGTGGCAGAGAATGCAAAGGTTATTGCAGCGACTCAATAGAAAATCCTGTCTTATGGGATTGTACGGCTCTGTGTGATGCTTTGGCATCAGATAAGCCTTTAGAGTCATGGACATGTTGCTTTAACTGGGCTTCCTGAACTGTGTTTCAGTACAGTATTGTATACATCTGATCAGTGCCACCCAATGCTTTTATTGTATATGTATATTATTAACCCCTTTGTATGGCTTCCAAAACCATACTAGACAAAGTAAATGTGAAAGAAAACATAATGAGCAAAAAATTAGCTTTTGAAGACTCTGCATTATGCGACCATCATTTGTGCTGTAAATAGGCAGACGTTCCATATCAGAGCTGCTGTGGCCTCATTAAGCAAAACCATCAGTCATACAGGGAGAGCAGTTAAAGAAAGAGAAAACGACAGTTATGAACTGGCTGAATGGCATCTAGAATATGTCATCTGCTCCGTGTGTGTTGCATCAATATCGTCCACCTGTTTTGTGTCATTACATTTTTATTGTCTGTTTGATCACACAGGTTGTCTGTGGGACCACTATAATTATTCATGCCGTTGCCATGTTTTGAATTCCACATGGAATTATTATTATTATTACTATTGTTGTTTTCCAGTGTTTTTTTTTTTTTTTTTTTTTTTTTGCAGTTTTAATGCCAGATGGTGTGATGCTGTTTCGGAGCCTTTTTGCACCCCCAGAAGGAAAATTCAATGACTAAAACTTAAATTTTAAATTATTTTATGACATGAAAAGAGTCGCGATTGAACAGAGAATTACTGAGCATCACCAGAAGGATCTTTGTCGATGAAAATTGTACTGGTTAAGCATTTCAGTTGTGACTTTAACAACCCTAGATGGTAGGGAAGGGTTGATAAAATGCAACAGACTGGAGATATAACTCAGTAATCCAAGCCAGAGTGAGCTGATGTTTCTGTCGCCGTTTTCCTGCTTCATCAATCCGTCCTTTTCGTGGCCTCCTCTGTGGAAGACCGACAGTCATGATGTCCCAAGATGATCGGTGCCTTCGGCTTCTACAGAAAGAGCAGAGAAAGAAAAGGAAGGATAAGTAAATACATGGAGATGAGCAGTTGCAAATGAGATACCAAGATCTAAAATTTAAGATAAAATATGTTAGGTAATAATATGTTTTGTTTAGAAAAACAAGTTTTTTTGTGAGATTTTTTGGATAGATGCAAGGTAAGAGGGTCGATTTTATGTCAATTTTATGAACTGCTGATAATTTGGTTTAATTGAACCACAAGTTACTGATTTGAGGTGTTAAATTTGCAGGTACAACAAAGGGAAAAAAATGACAAGTAACAAAGAACAGAAAGAGCAGCAAGGCAAGTCAAAGAAATAAAAGAAACAAGCATGAAAATGGAGAGAAAGTCCGGGTGAAAGGAGGACAACAGCGGAGTATGTGTGTGTTTCAGTCAAGTCGAGGTTAGTGACCTGGAAGGACTTCCACATGGCAACGCTCAGCCGTAGGCCACGAGTGTGTGTTTGTCTGTGAGGTTAGTGTGTATTTGATGGTAGCGTGAGCAGCCATCCACCTGTAGTTTCTCCCCTCTTGTATGCTCACACCCATTCTGAAGGCTTTAACCACTCTTGTTTCACTCGCCATCCCTGAAACAGTTTCACACTTTTTCAGGAAATCAATAATATAAATCATAAATAATTAAAACAAAACAGAGTCCTGTATTGAGCATTGGCACACAGCTATACACTGAAGTGAAGGATCAAACTGCTCACCTATGCATCAGGAAAATACTGATGTTAACAGCGGAACTGCAACAAGCAATTATTTTTATTATGATCTATGATGTTCCTTTTATTTTGTCGGCTAATAAATTGATTAGAAAAGGTTGAAAAACTCCTTCAGGCAAAGATGGTATACTCAAAATATGTCATTGTCCAACTAACAGTCCAAAATATTAAATTTACTTGATAATTATAATAAATTTTGCGAGTTTGATGTCAGTAAATGTTTCGGTTTATTGTAAAAAAAAAAAAAAAAAAAAAAAAATCACTTGTAAAAAATAGTTTTTGTTTAACCCATTGGATAATTGATTTATCATCATAATTACTGCAGCTCTTAATTCAACATTACAGCATTGCATTTCAATGTTACAACATTAATTAATATTTCAAATGACATCTTTTGTTAGTAGAATATGGATTTTACAAGTATTATCTATTAAAACCCGATTGTTGCTTTCTTAGTTGCTCATTGCTGCAACGTGATCAGTCCCACCAGCATTCTTTGCTCTGCATTCATTTCTCCAAACAGACTCACTAACGCTCCAGTTGTTGGACACATGGTTTCATTGATTTCCATGTGGGGAAGTTAACAGGCACACTTTGCAGTGGGTGTTAGTAATATAAAAACAGCCCGTGTTGCTTTATTATATTTTCCATTTCTTTTTATGCTGCACTTTTACAATAGCTGCTTTCATTATGCTGTTTGTAAAGCATTTATATTATTTTTTTGTTACACTAAAGGAAGTTATAATGTCATTTATTAGCACATAAATTTAAATGCAAATTCTTGCAAATTGTATTTCCATACCCTCCCAAGGCACATTACCATACACTGCCATCGGACTCTGCTGAACTTATTACCTTCCTCATCAAATGCAAGAAAAAATGTGAGGATGAATAAAGCAACGAGGAGGAAGAGGAGTTGGTTAAATAACTTTCATAAATACATTTCTCACTAAATAGCATTAAATAAAAACTTATGCTCATTAAGCTGCACCACAGAACACAAGTATGTACAGCATGCATATATAGAGAGATAAAGCTCTCACAGTGTGAGTACGTCATGCTTAAGTTATTCTGAAGCAGTCTAAGTTATATACAGGCATAGCATTATGTGACGAGCAGTGTGTACTTCAGTGATGGCAAAGCTCCCAAGGAAAAGCTGCGAAATGCAAATCAAAGAATGAACAGAAGTACAAATACCGTTGGCAGTCTCAACATTATGTCATTAGCTGCTGCAATTGAGGTTTTCGAATGGTTCTTGTAAGTATTTTTTTTCTTGAATTACAAAACATCTGTGTGAATTTCATTCTGCTTGCACTCGTGAAGTCATTAGCCTCACTTTTAGTTCTATCTTAATTACTTTTATTGTTCTATTTACCTGCATCAACAAGGTTTTCATCAGTGTTTGCTTGTCTGTCAGCAGGATTACACAAAAACATCCAAGCCGATTTTGATGAAAATTGTTGGAGAGGGTAAAATGTAACTTTTGCTGCAGATCTGGTTTTCCTTGTGAAATCTCATATCATAGAGCAGTTGACTGTTGGCCTCGTTGTAGATCTCCACTCTCCAAATATACTTCTAGCTATGTTCATTTTACACTGATGAGAAATTAATCTCTTATTTGCAGCTCTGATTTAATAGAGACAAAAAAGCTTTTAAAAACAAGTCGGAGCTGCTGCTGTGTTCCGCCTCCTCTGAATTGCAAAATAAATCATATAACTTCAAAAAAAACTGACAGTCAATGCAAGCTAGTCAGACTACCGAGGAGAAGTCTCTGATGCTTTGGATTCATCCCCAGGAGAATATTCCAGGCTCCATCATTGCAGAGCAAATCATCACTTATCAGTCACTTTTAATGAGTGCTGCATTTTGGGGAATCTATTATACTTCCTGGAAAATTAATGCAGGAAAGTAAAACCTCTGATCATCTGTTGAATCCAACAATAGATGTGAGCAGATAAAAGGATGTATACTTGTTCATGGCAGTTTCTAGGGGGGGTTTTCTGTCTATACAGTACAGCAGCTAAAGACAAATCTGTTATATCTGTTAGAAGAAATAGCATCCACCAACATAATGTGTGTTTGAACATATTTGGAAGTAGTATAAACAGTAAAACCGTCTTTAATCAATGCCTCTTTGTCGCCGTCTCCAGCTCCCTCGCTGTGTAGATTATACATGCAGTGGTGATGAAAGCTTCTATCAGGCTCGATTTTCTCAGGCAGCATCATTATTAAATGAGCACAGACTCATTTTAGCTGGGAGCCTTCTCTTGTCTGTTCACACCAATGCAACTTTCATGCATGTGTCTGTGTCTATATCTGGCTATCTTCTCTTGCACTCACTGAGCTGATGGCTCACGACACCTGCACTCACATCACCTTGGCCACCGAGAGGGATGTGTGTTTGCGTGCGTGCTGAAATATTGAACGTCTGCTTTCCTCCAGTGTGACAGCTCGGTGAGCAGCTCTCATATGAGGGATTTTTTTTTCTCTCCCCAATAGTAGATTTTTGTGTGACTGAGACTGTTGCTCCGGTTTAGTGTGAGGATACAATTTAAAAGTTGACTGAGGATGTGCTCCAAATAAAAGCTCTGTTGTTGGCCCAGAATCTCACCCACAAACAATTCTAAAATTCTCTTTTTTTCTGGTTTGGCAATGAAATGTTACCATCTGCAACTGGTAATGTGAAGAAAAAGAAAAGAAAAAAAATTAAATGCAAACATTGAAATGTGTGTCATTGCTGGTGTAGAAATTACTGACATGAAGAGAGAATAAAATGCATCATGTACGTTAATCCTCTGAAACCAAAAATCTCCCAATAGGATTTGAACACATGCTATCTTGTTTTTGTTTTTTGTTTGTTTGTTTTTTAAACTGCCAAAATTGCACCATTCATCACAGCCAGAAACTATGAAAACAAAAAGAATGATCAGATTTTCAACATCACGTCGATGCACAAGCTAGTCTTATCTAATGATCCATTCCATTAGAAATCTTAACCAAAACTGAGGCTTAAAATTGTGATATTCCCCTTGAAATCATATTTTTTTTCTGCATGTCTTATCTAAAAAATAGACAAAAATAAACCCTTCACATTAACCATATTCTGTACAAAACAAAAACAAAACAAAACAAAAAAATCTATGTTCCTTCACGTAAATGAAAAACCATTAGTGACTCAGCTGTGACCAACAGTCATTGGTTCAAAATTCAAAGACTTTTCTGCTGAACTTAGTGCAGGCTGTGTTTTCACGAAGTCGATAGAAGGTGAAAGTGGAAACTAATTGAAAACATAAGTTGTGAAATATCTGTAGTATGTAAACTTTTTTTTTTAATTTTCAAAGAATAAATAACTGCTTTAAATTGCAGTGGAAAATTAACCCTCAGTGTGTAAAAACATGACAGTAGAAAACATGCCTAGAAAATGCGTGTGCTTCAGATGGGTAAAATATAATACAGTACAGTATTAAATTTAAAAAAAAAAAATAAAACGCTGTCTGCCTAGTTTTCAGCTTTACCCCTACTAGCTAAAGCTGATAGACGACACAAAACTGAATATTCTGGACTGAACAGTTTGGGGAGAAAGCATCTACTGTTACTACTAACAGCATCTAGCCATACATCTAATTTTAAGTGTCCAGGTTTTGAGACATCTTAAAGGTTTCTGCCTCCACAACAGCAGCTTACTGTCCGTCAGTTGTTCTATAAAGAACTACTGTGGCACTTCAACAAGGACCAGACAGCAGCATTGTGGACTCCTCTAACTTTGATGCTTTTTTAAAAATGGACTTCATATAGGGACGTCACACCTCCCTCTGCAGCCCTGTACATCCACCCACACGGCACACACACACACACACACACACGAACACACACACACACACACACACACACACACACACACACACACACACACACACACACACACACACACACACACTCACGCCATTGCCTGGAGTGTGTAGGGGAGCAGGCAGGAATGTCACAGCTATTACAAATCCTGTTGTCTCTGTCTCTGGGACAACAGCAGCCACCCAATTAACCTTTCATCGGAAGACACACGCCCACGCTCACGCACACACACACACACACACACACACACACACACACGGATGCAACACACATCAAGAACATTCAGTTTGAAAAGGAGGCAGCACCACAGTCTCCTATTCAATTTCATGTTATCTCCTGAAAGAGTTCATGTTGTAGGATTCTAGACTAATAGGTATTGCCTTTCCTTCCTACTTCTGTCCTTTCTTCTTACTTTCCAACCTCATGTGGAGAAGAAAACAGACATAGATCTGTATTGCAGATGTCCTCGTCAACACATAGGGAATGCATCTACACGTCAGGAAACATCAGCTTTAATTTGATCAACTCGAGAATTTGCGATAGTGTCCAAAATATATTAGTTTTGCTTTAGTACGTTACAAGAAATGCATAATAAGTCTGTTTTCTTCTATATTAATACTGCATAAGAGAAGGATGAGATGCACGAACTGTTCCCAGTGTTACACATATAATGTAATGCAAATGTGATATGGAAAACCACTGTAAGTTATGTGGTTTAAAATCCAAATGGCCCCAAATCACCATAACAACTTTCACGAATTAATTCATTGATTAATTCATTTTGTGCCTCTAGATGGGGTCTTTCCCTTGGTTTGATGGCATAAATGTATATTTTTTCCTATTTTTGGAAAAAAAAGTCACATTTTCACAGTTTATCTAGACATTTACATAATTTGTATCTGAATCTGAAATTCAACCTATCAATCTATACATCTATACTGAAGCCACTTACTATAATTAATGTATCCTCTATTCAACAATTGACAGTAGTCACTTGAAGACATAATTTGGTATCTTTCACTATTTAGACTGAACACTAAAGGCAGCATGAATGAATCATTATTGCTCAAAATTACCTGCATTTTAGTATTGTTCAAAAACAAGTACTTATAAACAAACAGGTATTTTCTATGGCCTTGATAAAAAACGACAGGAGGTCATGGTATAAAAGTGAATGCTAATCAATTCTCATTTAGTACTGGGCTTGAGAGGTTTGGACACAATGCACACACATCAGCCTAATTCATCACAGCTTTTATTGACACTGTTTTGAGCCACCAAGGCCATGTCATTAGACTAAGATACCATACTAAATGCCCTAAGGTTCAGGTCTGTTCTTACAGTCCATCATTTTTTAAATAAAATGAGACAAATCTATGCAGATATAAATGTATGCGGTTTTGTGAGTCACAAGCTTGTCATTTGGCTACTCAGTGAAGAATTTGGTGGCTTCCATAATACAAGATGCAGTGAATATAAATTGAAATCTATTTAGATAAGAGTCTGTGCACCTCCTCTCCACCACCATCATCCCATATTTTGTTGAGGTTTCATAATATTTTTATTCATTTATTTTTTAACATTCATATTGTTTAACTTAGCTCAAGGACAAAATTAGCACATAGTGAGTACATTCAGCCGCTTTCTCACAGATTGAATTGAGGTGAACTAGATTATTTAAACATGAACGTTGGGCAGAAAATAAGAGGAGCATTTCAATTTTTATAATTATAAAAAAAAAAAGTTCATTGGTCAAGAGAAATGAGAGAAAGAAAGGCAAGAGTCATGTTTCAAGTTATGCATTGTGCCAAGGGAAAGAAGTCTGAAGAGGTACAGAACCCGATGACATTTGCCCCTATGGAGGAATACGATGTCAACTTTCACTTTCCACGATTGTTAAGCAGCTTCACTTTAAAGTATAATAAGAACTTGTCTAAGCATAATGGCTTATGGGTCAAAGTTTACTTCAGTTAATTGTACAATATATTACTTTGATATTTTACCCTTGTATCTTGCAAAGATATTATTTTTTTGCTTTTTAGTAGAGAAAGCGTAGGTGTTGCAATTCTACATCTATAGGGAACTATTCAAGTCTCCAATTAAACCATCACAGGGTGACTTTCAATCAGAAAACTCAAGATTCCAAGACCAAAGCAGGTTAAAAAAAAAAAAAAAAAGAAAGAATTCAGCTCCCATTTTGGATGTTATCAGCTCATTAATTGGATGTTCCCATCAGTGATCATTCCCCTACATTAGGACCCACAGGGTTCCCCTCCACTTTTCTGTGGGCTCAGTAAGCATGTTATCACCATTTAATGGAGCTCCATTATCACCTCATTTAATGGAGGCGGAGCCACAATTTTGCACTTACACATGTCGAGACTGGAGAGGCAGGTGAATGTGTAAGTTAGCTGACTTTCACACAAGAAATTTGAATTTCAGGCCGATCTCAGACCACAATTAAAGTCACTTTTTTCACTCGTTTTGACTTGCCGTTTATCTGTGTTTTCACTCATAGTTTGGCTGTGGTTAGACCCCAGCTGGTTTAGGTTTAGAACAGGGTTATGGCATGGGTTGAAATGCACCTTGAGGCTATGTTTAGCACATGTTGCACAGCTCCATTTTATATGTTTCAAAATATGACATGCGCTTGGCAAGAGGTCACTGCAGTTTTCAGAGGTATTGTCTCTTTATCAATGGTTACAACGGATAACAAAACATTCTGGCAAACGAGAAGGTGGAGGAGATCCCTGCATGTGTATGGGATTGATCTGCAGCGATGATGGCCATTTATTATACTGATAGTGTCCAACTTGGTTGAATTAAGTCATCGTTGATTTAAATATTTACACCTGTGAAGTCTCAACATACAAGTGACAACATCAGTCTTGCTGTAAAAACTCGGCAGTGGCAATGCAAGTGCCGACACACACTAAGCACTTATCATAATAATTATGTTGCTAGTTGTGTAGTATTGAGTTAGCAGGTGTGAGATAGTGCCAGATGGGTTGTGCAAAGTAAAGCATTGCAGATTTGCTCAGTCACTAGTTCATGAGGTGCATCTAGCTAAGGAAACATTGCACTGTTGAACTGTATTCCATTATACAGAGAGGTTCTTCTGTTACTTAGGTTTCTTTTATTGATATAAATGGAACAGATAAAATAATACAAAACACCAATGACAATTCAATGGCAAGAGACCTTTGTAAAACTGTTCCAACAAAACACTGCATTACAACCAGAATGAAGATAAGGTTTACTGCAGCACCACTAGATTAGACTGCATTATTATTTTTTTCCCTAGATGTACCCGACTGGCCAAATCGCTGCAATCAGTGACCTTAAAGGCCTTTAAAGACAGCACACATGAAGCATACACAGACTCAATCAGAAGGGGTAGAGTTTTGCACAAATCCTACACAATCAATGCGAACCATTTTCTATTCTACAAACAACAGACATGCCCTGGCCGAGCATCAACACACAAACAGTCAATACACTTTTATTTCCTCACTGGCAGTGATGTAAACATGGCTGGCTGTAAGAACGTGGTGTCTGCTCCGCCTCTGGGACTTGGCCTCCATGTGTATGCACAGTACAGTATCTTCCAGGACAATAACACTCCATCCATTTTTCATTAAAGCCATCATTTATTGTCATTGGTGTGGTATTCCCTCAACTGTGGCTTCTGTGGTTGTTCCCCCTTGTTGAGGGAAGTTCGCTGTCATCTAGTGTTACATCTCTGTCAGCTTCTCCCTCTCTCTAAAAGGGATTATGTCCATCAGCGGGATTGCTTTTGCATCAGATCAGCAGGATGGCTGACGCTTTCTGTCATTTGGTGTGCGCGTGTGTGTGCATGTGTGTAGACATGTGTATTTGTGTGTCTGCTGGTACAGCATAGTTCAGCTTGATAAACAGACTAAGCCAGTGTAAATGTGTGTTGGGGAGTCAGTGGGTGACTCCCCTCCTGACTGACCCAGCTACTTGTCCAGCACACTCATGGGACTGTGGCCAAGTCCTGCATAACATTTCGACTGAAACACACAGTGACACACATGCATGCAAAAATCTACTTTCATTGAAAAATAAAATAAAAAAAAAAAAGACATCATAACCCGGCAGAGTAAATTCTATTATTTTCAACCTTAAAGCTACGTTTGACTCATTTTTAAACATGACAGTGAATCAAAAACCAGTCTGGACATGGATTTCATAACAATGCTGACTTTTTCAAGTCGTTAAAGTTGTCTTTGTGTCAAACGCATATAGGTGACAGTAATGTTCATTCTGCTGTCAGACATGACAGGGCATCTATGGAAAAGCCTACATGCTGCACAGTGCAATATATTTCAGCTAATGGGCAAGAAGGAGGGGGATGCAGAAAGAGAAAGCGAGCTTTGAGGTAAAAAGTTATTATTACAAGTTCAGACTTGTTCCATGTAGAATGTGTTAACGTTACGTTACAAGGTCCGACCAAGACACCTTGACGTTGGCGGCATTTGAGACTAACACATTAAATTTCCCTCAAATTAATGGAAAGTGGTGTATCTCTGAAAAGGGCACACACAAAGAGATGGAAAAGAAACTGCTTATTATTGTCTTGCTGCTTCGTGTTGCTATGAGACTGAACGTCACAGGTTAACTGCCATGATCAACTTAAGCTGCAGTCTCATTAGTTTGCTGCCCTGAGAAACACACCGTATATACATTGTAGCTGCACATACGTGCTCACACACAATCATGTATTTGTACGATACTAACAATATAAAGCATCAGGAGACTCCTCTAATTCCACTGCCCAACAGATCATAAAGTAAGATTGCATTCTGCCAGCTGGGAATCAAAGAAAAAAGGAAATTAAATTAGGAAGGAGAGAGCACAAAAGAAAGAAAAAACAGAAGTACTATTGGCCGCCACAAACCAAATCTATCTAAACAATTAATTTCCTTAACTAGTCAGACTTAAATTGTGATATAACAAGTGAAAAATGATTATTTAACATGGAAGAGTTTCCAGTGCAGTGGCACCTGTTTGGAGAGTCAGATGTTGCAAGAGCAGACCTGAATCAGGTTGGCTGTATCTGAGGAAAAAGAAGTGAAAGAATTGAAAAAACCTATATTGCAAAGTAGACAATTTGCTATATATGTTGTGATCTGTCACATTTTGTCACATCATGTCTGTTACCTGAAGAGGTTGTGTGGAACTATAAAGTAGTTCAGACAAAAAACCCCCAGCATTTTTCTGATGTTATTCATACAGATTAGATGATCCAGAAAATGCTGAGTATCACATGACTAAAGAAGTGCAATAAATAGTGTGGAAATGTATACTATATTGGATTTTATATACAGCAGGTAAATACAAAAAGTTGATAAGCATCGACAGCAAATCAGAAAACGGATGATTTAATCTCTGTAATATGGTAGAATACACTTATATATTAGGAATCAATTAAACTATTAGGAAAAAAAAGATCTTGGACAAGCTTTTTCAAATGAGATTTTCTCTCCACCTCTCCTCAGGAAATAAAACAATATTTACGAATATCAGGTGATTCTAACCACTAATTTTACACCTTTTATTTGGCTATAATGGGTAATACAAACAGAGGCAACATTCTCAAGTAATACAACAATAAACAAGAGCTTCCATATAGCAGTATTTAACAGCTGCTTGTACCATCTGAAAAGTGCTGCTCAAAGTATAGTGAAAGACCGAGGAGTGGATTATCTGCCTGGTTATCACGTCAGCGCCAGCAGATGGCTCGCCTGGAGCGAGAGAACTCGATGACGCTGCACAACGCTGAAAAAACAACCAGTTGTACACCAGTTACAACTGGTTACACCATGGTACAACATGTCAGTGTGCCAAATGACTGACATGACATGGAAATATGAAGTGATCCGGCATGTGTGTGTCTGTGTGTGAGAGTTTCGAGAGGGAGAACATCAGCAGCCATCAGCCACCCCTCAGCCTCAGCTAGAAAATGTGTGTGTGTGCGCGTCAAGGTCCAGTCCATTGTATCTATTAGATCTATGACCGAGGCCTTGGCCTATACATCACCCAGGCCAGCCCTTCATACTCAACCCTGAGGTCATATATCTAGTGTGTGTGCATGTCTGTGTGTCTGTTTGCGTGCACGTCTGTGTGTGTGTGTGTGTGTGTGTGTGTGTGTGTGTGTGTGTGTGTGCGTGCGCGCGCGCACGTGTACGTGCATGCGTATGCTTGTTTGGCTACACTTCTACACAGTTTACTCATGGTGCCGAGGCACTGAGACTGTTATGGCCCCCTTAGTGGCTATAACCTATGCACATACACACACCTACACACACACACACACACACACACACACACTACCCCTCTACACACACACTGAGATGCTGTGGGCTGTTGAAGAGTCCCCTGTGTACTCTTTCAGGAAAATGTGTTATTGAAACCATGGCTTTATTGTGGTTCTTGGTTTCACCAATGACCACAGATACACACACACACACACACACACACACACACACAAACACACACACCAGCACAGAGCAGTATCTGTCATTCACGGCCTATGAAAGACATGGTCTGTGTCTAAGTATTAGGCTAATGGCCCTGCACTGCCCTCGCTGCAAGCAGCTGGTGCATCAGTCTGTATATGCGAGTGTGCCTGTCTTACTGCCATGTATTTGTGTGTTATTAAGCTGCTGAAAATGTTAAAGGTGGCCAAGAGAGCACTCTGAGTGATTTTCTGCATTATGACATTTTTTTTCTGCCTCAGAACTGTGAGCAGAAAACAAATTCTACCCAATAAAAATCGTCATTGAAGAATAAAAGATGTAGCAAAAATACACAAATCCGTCCCTCATTAATTTTCTGTGTTTGTTGTTACAGGTTTTTGTCCTCAGATGATCCAACATGTATATATGTAGTCCAAAAGTCATATTTGGGAAATAACTATTAAGTTGAATGATTTAGAAATGTTTAAATATGCAAAAAAAATGTTGAAGGTAAAGAAAGAAATACTTAAAATTTCTAGGTCATCGACAAACTGTAGCAGATTAGTGGCAGTGACAATGTTAACTTTTTCATTAAAAGGTTTCCCTAGGTTATATCCGTCCAATGAGGCAGCATTCACATGACACAAATCAGTTCCTCGCCTCAGTCTTGTTCTACGAAATCAACCTGCAGCTATTGTTCACCTGTTACAAATAGGTTTGTGCCTCCTGTTTTCAGCAGAACACTGTTTACTAAGTTTAACTGTGATAGCGGGAAACGTGACATCAGGACTAAGGGAAAGTGTCAGAAGTCAGATTGTTATTCTAAGCAAAGAGGAACTTTCTCAGCATCAAATTATGGCTAGACGGAAAGTTTCTAAGAGGGAGCATGGAGCTCTAACACACACAGGATGACTTGTATCCAAAGTAGGATCAGGCAGAACAAAAGTGGGCATGCTATTAGAAGCTTTGCTCTATGAGAGACAGAAAAAAAAGCTTCATCACAGATGCACAATTTGCTAAATAAAGAACACAAGGCTCTGATCAACAAAAGTCCTGTCAAAAACAAGCTGTTTAGCAGTGCTCTGAATGGAGAAGTAGCATCTCTAAACCACTTCTCAGTAGGGGAAACAAGGCCACATTTTGAGATGGGCTAAAATGGATGATGGAAATAAAGTTGTGTTTACTGATAAAATCCTAGTTAGAGATCTGTGGAAGTAACGAATGGGTGAATATGAGGCCAGCAATAGAGAGAACAACAACTGCAATTGATTAAACCTGTGAAACATGCTGCTGGGAAGGTTTAGGTCTGGGAGGGACGTTTGGAGTTGGACTCCCACAGTGAATCGACTCCACCCTGACCAAAGAGAAGTCCATTCTTCAGAGACATGCTCCACACTGGTTTAAATCTGTGTGGATAAGGTTTTGCAATGAGCCGCCAAAGAAGACTAACTAGACCATCTAACTTTGTGCAGTTTGTTTCAGTCTTCTACATTTAGTGGCTTGTATTGCACATGTTGTATCATACCTTATGCTTTTCCTTCCCTTGCTATAAAAAAGTTAAAATGTTCATTGTGAGAAAGGTGTAAATTGACAGATTCTTTAAAAATCAAGAAATATTACACGGTGTAGACATTTGAGAGAAGATGGTGGGACTGTAAACTGACAGATCTTTGGGATCTCTCAGTCTAAAATACAGCATTTCAACTGCAACAGTGAGGTTTCACAACACAATCTAAACCAAACTGAAGTTCTGAAACACAAGGGTTTATTCATATAGTGAGATAAAGGAGAACCTTACCTGAGCTGTTGACTATGCTTCACTGTACCCAGAAAGTCTAATATAACATAAAATAATCTGGACTGATAATCTAATCCTTCTGCCTGGCAGGGTAGTAAATCATTTTTCAATTTGCAGGCTTTATTACATAGTTCTTGTCAATTGGGTAATGCCATCAAACAGCAAAAGGTAGTCCTTTTAACTTGTAAATCCAAAGACAATGTGCAGTTGGTGAGTAAAACTGCTCAAAAAGGGTCTTGTCATACATCTACCTTAGTGAAAACTCATATCCATCTTCACTGAAGCAGCCAATAAATATCATATCAAAAGTGTGTTATTCCCTCACAAGCAATTGACAAACTCTACAATGCACTTGTTTGCAGGCCTCATATCGATTATGTGAATGTATGCGTGTCTGTGCAAGTTTTTGGCAGTTTTGGGCTCCTCTGGACACCCTGCTGCTTTGTTATTGAACACTCTTTGTTGCCCACCAATTCAGTGGATGCTCAGCATTTCGTTCTTGATAAGGTGGTGTCTGGCTGGAGCAAAGCCTTGTGGGAGTACTGCTTAGTGGTGTTTGTGCAAAGACTTCAATAGACGTCAATCTGCGTGGACCTGCTCTCTCTCTCTCTCTCTCTGTGTGTGTGTGTGTGTGTGTGTGTGTGTGTGTGTGTGTGTGTGTGTGTGTGTGTGTGTGTGTGTGCGTGCGTACATGTGTTGAGTGAAGCTGTTTCTCTTTCTGCTCACATTCCTAGAGAGGTTTGACAGCAAGTCCCCAAAGACACCACACTGCCTCTTCTGCCTCCTCTTCCACTCCGTATGTCTCCTTCCATCTTTTTTTCCTTCTTCATCCTTTCACCCTCTCTCGCTCTTTCCGTCCTGCTTTCTGAGCCTCCATTTGTAGTGCCCCCCCATCTCTGTGTCTCTCTGGGCTCCAATCTTTCTTTCCCAGCATGCATAGGGAATCTGACAGCGAGTTCTCATCTTTGAGCTCGTATTCATTGACAGTTCCATGTGGGGTCTCGCAGCTCCTTCTTTCTGAGACAAAACAACAAAATCTGCTCCCCATCTGTGTGTGTGTCTGTGTGCATGTGTGTGTGTGTGTGTGTGTGTGTGTGTGTGTGTGTGTGTGTGTGTGTGTCTGTGTGTGTGTGTGTGTGTGTGTGTGTGTGTAAATTCCCCCCTCCCAACCCAGTGGACACACAAGGCCTTGTGTTTGGCTTAGACTGATGTATGGATTTGCCAATATTGGCCCTGAATGAAAAAAAAAAAACAGATATCAGCCAGTCAGAATGAGATACCTCAGATATGGCACGGGATCTTTGCAGACTGCACCTCGTCAATAAGTTTTTATTATTTCATGCCAGGTGTCTGAGCTGAGCATTCCCTCCCGTGTGCTACGAGGGGATTTTCCTCTTCACTTCTGAAAACCTGCCTCACCAAGCAGCTGCTCACCTGCCTGAAGTGGCTATAAATAAGGGGTTTTTCATGCCCTGTGATTATTTTTTATGTGGAAATGAAGGCTTTTTGGTGGAACTGGAGCATGGTCGTGATCAACAGCAAATTTGAAAGTTAAACCAAACAATCAACTAAAAAAGTAAGATATGCATTTTTTTCCGTCTGTCTGTGAAGGCAGAGGAACACGTGCAAATGATACAGTAACCATGGCAACCATCCAACACCAGAGATGCTCTGACACCTGTGTGCAAAGTGCACGTGGAAGCTGGGCTATCAGCAGGAATCTTGTGTGTTAACTGTCACCCACTTGAGGCGAGGGACAAAAAATCAAAGGGAGCTTTACAGGGAGTAGCATGACTGTCGGAGGGAACAAGATCCTTTTGGCTAAAAGATGGATTGAGAACACTGGTAATAACTGTCCATGGTCAGACTACGCTGCATGGTTGCATCATGAAGTGCAAAAAAAAAAAAACTTCTGCGATGAAGTCATAAATGTAACACGAGGCATCAGTGGACATCCGTCATCGTAACGCTGTGTCTTCGGTGGCAGGTTTTCTTTTGATCATGCTATAGGGTTCCTTGACAATATCATTCTGTATTAAACACAAGGCGAGATATTCAGGTCAAATAAAACAGATGTAAGATTCACAATCCTGCCTTAGCAAATTTGTCTTTGAATTATTTTTTTTTACAGACAGACAGACAGACAGACAGACAGAGACAGATAGATAGATAGATAGATAGATAGATAGATAGATAGATAGATAGATAGATAGATAGATAGATAGATAGATAGATAGATAGATAAAACCTTTTTTGATCCCACAGCGGAGAAATGTACAGTGTAACAGCAGAAAATAGAAAAACTGTTTTAATAAAAAAGAGCAGTTGTATCCAATTATGCAACAATCATGGCTTACACACAAGCATGATGTAGGTTTGTTCACATTTCAGATTGTAAGAGCACACAGTCATGCCACCAGCTACCATCACTTTGACTAATAAAAGCAACAGTGTCATTCTCCACAGACCAAATGTTGCACGAGTGAGCAATGCATAAAGATAAGGGGTACAAATTTGTGCCTCAACCACCAAATCTTCTAAATTCAGAAAAGAATGCAGAAGAAAAACACATGATGGGCTTCCCATTGGACATCTTCATAATGTAGGCATTCTGTGGCAGCTTTCATGTACTTCCTGCTCTCCATAACTTAACAAGCTCTTCAGAAGTGTTGATGCTTTAGTTGTTCAGGGTATTTTTGAAGACTGTATGGTCATGAGCACTCTTAAAGACAATTGCTACTATCATCTACAGCATTTCTAGTATATTCAGCCGGTCCCTTTCTTCATCTCCATTCTCTCGCTTTTCTTGTTCCTGATTTCACTTTTCACTTTACATTTGGGTGTTAATGGAGTAAAAAAGAAAATAAATAAAAGAGCATCCATTAGGATAGTGGGCTCTGGCAGACAGGGAGTGGAAATAAGGTCAAAAGTTCAATGTTTGTGGTTTTTTTTTTTTTTGTTTGTTTGTTGTTGAGAGTTGTTTTTTTTTTTAAATTATTCCTTCATACATAAGAACTTATAGTATTCTCACATTTAAAAATCTAAATTAAAAATAAACTACAACAGTTTCTTAGAGATTAGAGGTTATCCTAGGGGTAGCTGTGCTACCACCCAGAAGAACATTTTTCAGTGGTACTTTGTACTCAGGGAAGGAAAACCCTGAACATGTAGTTGACGTACATCACCATATTAGTTTTAACTCCCACCCCTGTGTTTAGGTAGCCTGATGTCCTTTTCTCAAACCTTTCTAACATTAAAAAAGGCAATTCATATGGAAACAAAATGTTACCAAATGAGTCCACCGTGTCACTTTGTGAAAAACTGTGTGCGTATGCATTAAGTGTATTACGGCTGCACAATACAGCATCGACACTGTGATGTGAGTGTGCACAACAGCCACATTGCAGGTGTATTGTGAAATAAGGTCAATGAACTCAAATGCACCATAGCATAACTTTTTTTTTTCTCTGCAGGATATGAAAAAAAAGTATTTTGCTTTCATTTTTTCCTTTATTCACAAGACACAAACTTTGTTGGCATGCAGGGTCCACATGTGGATAGCAAAATGATAGATTTTTTATTGTTTGTTTTGGTTGTTGATTTTTTTTCCCGATATCATGCAGCCTGTCTGTGTATGACGCGTTGAGTAAATTTAACTCCCCAACAAGCATATTTGTCTGCCGAGTTTTGTTGTGCGCATCTGTTTGCAGACATGCCAGCCATACGACAGATGAATAAAAGATGCCACAACTGACGGGTGATGATGTGATGGGCCATGCTTAATTAATATGTCAATATGGCACTGGTTCTGCTCTGTCATTTTGCGGCAGCAGATAAACTCATCAACAATTGAGATCAAAGCTTTTACCTTCTTTAAAATTGATGATTGGAGCTATATGTTGGAGGACCGGCCGGCCATTTCCTGTGATGTCAGACTTGTCAGCATGATTAACAAATAAATGCTATTTACCCACTTCTCCAAATCTAATATTTATGCAACCCCAAGTTGCAGAGCTCTCATTTTTGTCTTTTAAAACATTGCATACCTATTGTATCTTGTTGATTGAGATCAACAAATCTCTTACTTGTGTGTATGACTTACAACAAACACTCTTCGATTTGAAGCTAACAGGCAGAGTGTTGACATTGCAGGTGACATATTCAATGGGGAGAAAATGAGGTGAGCGGAAAACAGGTGACATTTTAATAAAAAAATAACAAAAAAAGTTAAGGTAAAAAGATTTTTTAAAGTGACGTTATTAAATAAATTACCCAGAAAGCTGCCTTCCATCTTAACCTGCACTCATACTATATGAAAATGTTAATCTACAGCTACTGTAATCAACACCATGCCTAAGGTACTGCCAGATATTTGAAAATGTTTTTTTTTTCTTCTTGTAATGACAGTGAATGAAAGGGTTAGAAGTGAAGGAGAGAAACTCAGGATACAACAGTGGAAACACAAAAAATGGAGAGAGTTGAAATTCTTCAAAATGCAAAATAAAAGTAAGAGGAAAAGAACCCAGCGTTAAATCAGAACCAATCCAAAGGGAAAGGCCAGACATGGGCCTAATGTGGCAGGGAAGGTACAACATGTTTTGTAAGACCTCATCTACAGATGGTGACATATTAAAGGAAAAGCATAAATCCTTGACCTGACACTGAGGGGATCTGGTTGCTCTGTTAAACTGTGGGGACCTTGGTTTGGTTCCACCTATCCGGTGAGAGAGACTGCTCACTGCAAATCAATACAAAGTTTTTGAGTGACCTCTTCAAAGATGACAGTGTCCCCGTCCACTGGGTACAAGGTGTCACTGAATGATTAGAGTACCGTATATAACTGATGGGAATCATATGTTATGGCCTTTACAGACACCAGATCTCAACCCAGCTAAACATCTGTGGCAGATATTGGGCTGCTGACACTCTCCACTGACAACATCAAAGCACCAAATGATATAGTACCTTTTGGTAGAATGATGCTCCATCCCACTGGTAGAGTTCCTGAGACTTTGAGAAATTAAAATTTAAGCTGTTCTGACAGAATGTGGTGGCCGAACACCTTCGCAACACACTTTATCTTATTTTTTTCATGCATTTTATCACCCGTCTCAGAATTTACCTTACACCTTGCGGATCTTACAAGAATACAAGAACAAACCCCATATAGCACATAACTGGATGACTGTTTCATCACACTCTTTGCAGTGTTTATATTGACAAGGTTTGTGAATATAGCAGTAAAGTGATTTCAGAAAGAAACAGAATTACTAGTTTTCTATCTGTAAGTCAAATTCTTCCTCTATCTGTGAAGTGATGATCTACAAAAAACAAAAATGAATCACTAACTTATCCCTTACGTCCTATAGATCATGTTTGCTCTGAGATTGGTTATAGAGATCCATCTTTCCATCATCTCAGGGGTTCACCCACTTTTGATTTCACCACTACAGTACTTTCTGGCTGAAGATAGATCTGTCCTTATACTCACTATCATTGCAGTGCAACACAGACATGAGGAATTCTGTTATTAGTCCTTCACAAGCTGTTTTCAAGGTATTTCTGCTTCTTTTAAAGACAAGTAGGCCATATACACTGCCCAGCCTAAAAAAAAGTCGCACACTCCAATGTTTTGTTGGACTGCCTTTAGCTTTAGTGTTTCGATAAGCTTCTGCAATGTCACAGCATTTATTTCTGCATTTATTTTTTCACCAAGATCTTATATTGATGATGGGAGAGTGAGACCACTACACAAATTCTTCTCCAGCACATTTCAAAGATTCTCAATGGGGCTGAGATCTGGCCCTGTGGAGGCCAATCCAAGCGTGAAAATTATGTCTCATGCTCCTTGAACCACTCATTTACAATGTGAGCCCCTTGAAGCCTGGCATTGTCGTCTTGGAACAAGCCTGTGCCATGAGGGAAGAAAAACTCCATTGATGGAAAGACCTGGTCATTCAGTATATTCAGGTAGTCAGCTGACCTCATTCTTTGAGAACATAACGGTGCTGAACCTGACCAACCCCAGATCATCACCCTAACCTCCACAGGCTGGTAGGTACAAGTCATGATGAGTGCATCACTGCGCCCATCACTTTGGAAGAGGGTAAACCTGGACTCATCAGACCACATGACCAACCATATTTGTTCCTCGAAGATGATGGTTTATCACTATCCTTCCAGGTTATAGTAATGCGTTGGATGGTTCTTAACCTGATTTTAGTAGTTTCAAAAATCTCCTCAGTTATTTTCTTTGCTTGATGCAGGCCAATAATTTCACCCTTCTGAGACAGATTAGCATCCTTTCTACAACCACGGATATGTCTTCCAACACATTTGTTTAAGAAATGAGAAGCTACTCACTGCATCAGCTAGGGTTAAATAAGTTGTTGCCTGCTGAAACATATTCATCACTGCAGTAATTATGCAATGGAAGACTCTTACCTATTTGCTTAGTTAAATCCAAGGGGTGACTTTTCTTTTTTGGCCAGGCAGTGTAATATGTTAGCTGTACCTCAAACTCTCTGACTTTGTCTTATATGATATTTTTTTCCCCGGAACATTTAAACAAATAGAGTCCATCAAATGGATACTTCTGCACAGAAGGCATAATCTATTAACTGTCAATGCATATGTGTTAGATTTATACTGACTTTGTTGCGGGTACGTGCAGCTCTTGTATATTTAAAACTTGCTCTGCTCGCTCTTTGATAAATGAGGGCCCCCGGTTGGCAGCTGCAGTGCATGGTGGGTAGTCTGGGGGAGTTTGAGGTTTAATTGAAAAATTATCTGCTGCTTCTATTTGGGTGTGCCTCAGCGCTGTGTACCTGCACGGATGCCTGCGTGTTTGCTCACCTCCCTGTGGGTGCGTCTGTGTCCGCTGAAGTGTGTGTGTGTGTGTGTGTGTGTGTGTGTGTGTGTGTGTGTGTGTGTGTGTGTGTGTGTGTGTGTGTGCGTGTGCGTGTGTCTGTGTGTGTGTGTGTGTGTGTGTGTGTGTGTGTGTGTGTGTGTGTGTGTGTGTGTGTGTGTACGCGGTGGGCGGAATAATGAAGTGGATTATGAGTCGCCCAGTGGTGTGATGAGGAGGAACGGATCGATAACTAGATATGTGCAAGAGCATCAGAGTACAGCAGCAAGAGGAGAGAGGTTGGGCCACAAAATGACATTTTGATTATGGAGTGCAAAGGTGTGTGGGTGGCACAGAAGGAGAAAGAAGTATGAAAACGACAAGAGCTGGGCAAAAAGCAACAGAAGCACGGGCCGTTGTATTTTATTTAAGCATCTGAGCAACTCTAGTCCTTATTCTATCACACCTTTTTATATTTACTCTCATATTATCCCGTCTTTTTACTTTCTTACAAGTTTCTGCTCTGGCGGATTTACTGTAGGAGAGACAGGAGGGAGTTAGAGTTGGAGGCATACAGACAGCAGTAGAATGTAGCCATTGTAGCAGGACTCTCTTCTGAGACTCTCTCCTCTTGACGTCAAATCCACTGTCTCTTCTTGAGACAAATGGTTTTTAATCAGAAGAAATCCTCCCAGCAGAGGTACACTGAGACAGTCTGGACCTGACGGGCTTCACAAATCAAAGCTAAACCCTTCTTCTGCTCTTTGTGCAGTTCCAGAATTAATTTTGGGTTTGTCAGCTCACATCTGAACATTTTTTTTTTCCTTTTTGTGATTTTGTCTGTTTTGCCTTTTTTTTTCTTTCTAATTTTGCAAGCTCTGAGTTTGTGGAAGTTTTTGCCATGCACTCAGTCTTGATGAGTTGATTTTATTCTTGGTTTTCATCTGTTGGGATTTATTAATGTGTGTGGATCACTGGCTGTGTGTATGTGTGCGTGTGTTAGAGTGAGAGTCTATCTATGTCAGTCAGCTCAGTATGGAGGCTTCAACTCAAATGGAAAGCCGCGGAAAAGAAAGCCAAACCAAAGCCTCTGCTGGACACTTTGAATAGAACAGATCGTGTGAAGAACCTGGCAGGGGCCGCCAGCCTTTTCTCTAGCTCTGCCTATAGTCTTGTCTGGTGTCTGTGAGTCTGTCTTTGTGCCTCAGACTTTTTCTGCAATCACACTTGTTTTGTTTGTTTGTTTTGTCTGTTTTATTCCCTCTCTCCCTATTCAAGTTCAAATTTGAAATGCATGCTGCTGTTTGTTTGTTTGTTTGTTTTTTGGCCTGTGTTGCTGTTGCATTTGGCCTCTCTCTTGGTTGCTTTGCAGAAAATGTGTTCAAAACATGGACAAATTAATCTGTGTAAACATTTCTTTTTTCAAAGGGTGCTGAATCACAGGAAGCATCAGTAGCTGCAAGCTTTCAGCAGTTGTCATCTCAGTTCTGATTCACAGTATCTCACTTCCTTAAATAAACTGTATGTAAACGACAGATGTAGCAACCATGACGCCACCCATTGGCTTGTGGACTGCTGTTGTGATGCCTCAAGTTCATTTTGGCTGTCGCTATGTTGGTTGGATCTGAGTGGAGAACTCGAGGACACTGCATGGTGATGCGAAAGCGGCCTTTCAATCACATGATGCTTTGTTGTTTATTTCAGTTTATTTCAGCCTAAATGGGACCATAATTGACAAAATAAACATTGCGCTGTATGAAAACAGTCTTGAAACTAGTGATTGGGACCAAAAACTTATTAGGAAACTGTTTACTGAGGTAACAGATCAAAGCAGAAGCAGGGTATTTTTTTTCATAGATTTCTGTACACTTGGACATCTTTTTGCCACCAAAGGAGTCGCCCCCTGCTGGCTCTTTAGAACAAATGCAGGTTTAAGGCATTCCTGCATTTTCAGATCAGGAGACTACAGCAATTTTCATATACAGTTTAAGCTTCCTCCTCAAAAACACATTTGAAGACTCCAAAATCCACATAAAGTTTAGGCAGGCAGAAATACGGCCCTTTCACAACATGTTTAAAGATCCTCCTCTATTTTCTGTGTTACTAGGGTGACAAATCCCTCCCCGTCTACTATATGATGGATTGGCTAAAAAGCTCCAACAGGACAGCAATAAAATAAACGGCAAGGATATGCAGATTTGTATTTGTGACAAATCACAAACAAAGGTAATCTGGCAGAAAATATGTTTCACTCTAAATGTAATTGAGAATGCAGTTCAGTTGTATAGGGACATCATTTTTGGGAGACAGGGAAGGAAGAGAACCACTCAGACTCGCAGCAGACTGATTAAACTGCTGAACTGGCAGTCTGACTTAGGGCTGAATGTGTGAGGAATGTTATAGTCACCCCTGGCTGTGCCTATTGTACTGATCATACTGAAGCACATCTGAACACTGATGCAGCTGCTTAGCTGATGAAAAACAGGAAACAGAGGAAAAAGTGAGAAGAATCATCAAAATGAATTGAACGAGGTAATTTGAATCAGTCAAGTGATTTGTGATCTGCACTTCTACCACTTACTAACACAAACTAGAATTATTGTGTCTTCTGTGTCTTCATGTTCTCAGTCATAGTGGTTATTTTTTTTAAAATACCCTTTTCTAAAAAGCATTGCAGATTATACAACAGAAACCTTTAAAAAATATGGCTATTTTGAGAGCAGTCTGTCCAAACAGCTGTGTAATAAACACTGAAAAACACTGGCCATATTCATCACTCAGGTGTATAACGATGAAGTGTATGTGTTACAGTGTTTTTCTCTGTGTTTGTACATTTTCTTCTTTATACCTGCTCCATTTGTTGCAAGAGTCACCTGTTTTGGCAGAAACCCAGCTCCCTTCTTTTGACTGTATTACGCTTTTGCTCTACAAAGACTAATCTCGGCAAGTCACCGTATAGCACCGGTGACATGTTCACACAACGAGTAAAGGATTCAGTGAAGGAATTTGTTTTTGTCAAATCTGATCCAAGGATCAGTAGCAGTTGGCTATGATTGTCTTGTAAACAAGCACGTGGTAGATTACAGAAATCACATCTCTGATCGTCCTCCTTCTGGACAAACACTGACTTTTACATGGCTCAGGTTTGCCTTGGGACAACTGCAGGATACTAATGTGCTTATTTTAATGCAGGTATCCGTGCATCAGCTAAAACAGTTGTGAACTTTCCTGTCACATGCTTCGGTACATCCTGTTAAGTTTGCCTGTTTCATATGTACCAAGCAGCTCAATAAACTGAGTGTGTAAACAGTGGCCTAAGACAGATAATCCTCTCTAGCCTAAGGAATAAACGCCTTGCCTTTATAGCTTCCATGTATTTCCTAATAATCCTGTTTCTAAACCAAGGGGTGGGCTTTCATTCAGCAGGATCTCATGTAAATAACCATGATATCATGACAAAGAGGTGCATAGTAAAAATGAAGAAAACTGAATTTTAAAGGAGATGGACAAGATAAAAGATGAATTATGAAACGACTTGGACCATCAACAAATCTATAGAATAAAGCCCCTAATTCATTATATGCTACCTGACTTGTGTGAAGGTGTCAAGTTAGGCAAAAATATGGGTGCCCTGTTACAATTAAGGGTAGTCGGACTGATATTCCTCACTGAAAAAAAATGTTTTTGTACATTACAAGCCAATATAACACATCAGTGCAATATGTGTGCATAAGTTGGAGTATAGCACATTTTTTTGTGATTATTGTAGTTTATTGTGGGTTGAATGGGTTAGTAATGCACTTTATGTTGACTCTGGTTTTAAAGATAATCATATATAATAATCAAGATGGCCATGAAATTGTTTTCAAATGTTATAATCTGTTTTAAGTCAAATTTACACATCATTTTAATTATTTTCAAGGCAGCTAATTTCTAATACAACAAAACTGTTATCAGAATCTGAATTATTTCAATAAATACTGTAGGAAAATTTCTTGGAAATTTTTTTGTTGCTTTAAATGTTAAAGTTATACACTTATGCAAGAAACCCATACAATGGGATGCAGAATGTGCAGTGAAATATTTATAGTACATACACTGTGTATGCATGATCTAAATCTTTTGCACAACTTTTCACCGTATGTTTCTGTACGTTTATTTATGAAGCAAGTTTTAAACCAGCCTGAACTAACCAAAGTGATGTACACGCTGTAAGACAGATATAAAACGTCCAAACAAAATCAACAGGACAACAATTGGTAAGGGTAATTTCAGAAATAAAATAAAGATAATATACTGAAATATTAGGATGACAAAGAGCAACCAAAAGCCATTGTAAACAATTGAGGATTGAGATTTTTCTTCAAAATTTCAATGGAGAAACACTTGATTGAAAGAAGGTTTGGAGCTGCCTCTGCAAGAGCACGACTCCCGTTACCCACCAGCACTGATTATGGAACAGTTAAAAGCTGCTGTTCTGAAGATCTTAGAGGCCAGGAGTAGAGTGGGGGCAACGAGGTTCATGGCTTTATAAAGAAATAAAAGAACCTTGAAATCAATTCCGTATTACAGGTAGCCAGTGGAAGGATGCCAGTACCGATGTAATGCTTTCCTTATTTTTTGGCACCAGTTAGGAGTCTTGCAGCAGCATGCAGATGAGGCAGCGAGGACTGGATTGTTGTTGTTTCCCACCGCATTTTAAAAACTGTAGTAGGCAGATAGCAGAGGTAAAAAGAACAATCAATGCAGTGGTTATGAATAGTCACCTCTACTGTGCAAATTTTCAGCATTGCCACGCAGTATCGCGACCACTAGTTTTGGTATTTACCCACATTTAGATGTACAACTTTTATTTGTCTTCGTCCTGCCCTCCATTTTTCTTTGCAGCATCCAAGCAGACTCAAACTAGATTCTCACTGGAGAACCACCAGTGAAGTCAGACGTACTAAAGGCCAAAGAATGACAAAACGGCTACAGAGAAGTGCCTCAGCAATGCTAACCTTTACTCAGCCTCACACAAATTGACAAAAAGAAGAAGAGAGAAAAGAGCAGAGTGTTCCATCTGGGCAAGTAACCTTTTCTCAAGCCACCATGAGGCGACTGGGACTGTTGTGTGTGCGACTGCGCACAGGTATTTACTGCACAAGTGTGTTCGGAGGGGCGATGCTTCTGCTTTTGTGTGTGCGATTTTTTGTTTGTCCACTCAGAGTGGACATGAGGATTCCTGTGTGTGTCTGAATGCGTGTCTAGTTAGAGGGGGAAAGATAGGAAGTTGTGATTCTGTAGCGCTGTGCATGACAGCATGTGTGGAGCTACCTTCGAGGTGTATCTACGAGTGTGTGTGTGTGTGTGCGTGTGTGTGTGTGTGTGTGTGTGTGTGTGTGTGTGTGTGTGTGTGTGTGTGTGTGCGTGTGTGCAGAGCTGAGGTGGTGCAAGAGGCGGGCTGACATTTGCAGCCAGTCTGTTTATGACTGGAGGCAACAGGCAGCCGCACAGTGACATCACCTCCTGGGTGGCCGAGGCCTCATTAGGGAGGAAACGCTGACAGACTGAGCCAGAGAGAAATGGAGAGAGAATTAAAGACTTTAATATGAGGAGAGAAAAGGATTTCATATAAAATGTTGATCTTTTGCTCTATTGCTTTGGGTGATATTGTTCTTTACTTTCATGCCAATAAAATGTAATTACTGAGACAGGAGGTAGAGGGGAAAAAAAGGGAGACACTGGGAAATGTGGCCTTCAATGCTCCCAGATGCTACCGTTAATGATTTGCTTGTAGTTGAAAGTCTTACAGTGTGAAACCTGAGGGAAGCAGCTTCTACAACATATACTGAGATGAGTTCATCTGGATTTTTGGATTTTGCAATGTTGTAAGTGGTGTGTGTTTTCAGAATTGAACTTCTTGACTTTGCCATCAGTATCTACAGGAATTATGTGAAAGGGGATGCTCATAGTGAGACATCTATAAAGGATTATCATCAGACTACATCGTCAGCTGTACATTTTTTCCCTCCTTGAATTTTAGGGGGTAATATTCTCATCTCTTACTGCCCAAGAGCTGCATATTTATTCTCAGAATAGTTGGGATGGATTTACTTAACAATGGAAGACCCTTGCTCAATTGAAGCGGGTCAAGAGCCACATGTTTTACAGTGGAGCTGGAAAGGTCCAAAACACAGTCAAAGGGACAGTAGATATTGTCCTTCCTGGATGTAGAGATTTTTACAAATTTTACACAGCTTTCAGATAAGAAGCAGTGTAACAATATAGCAAATACTGCCACGATGCTACTTTTGCTTGAAAAAGTTCAGCAAAATGTCCCTAAAGTACCAAAAATAAAAGTATGTGTCATGGAAGAATGATCATTTTTGGTATAAACTGTATTAGTGCAGTCCACCACATACAGGTTAGGTTAACTAGCCTATTTAAATTGCCTTCAGGTGTGAATGTCAGCGTGAATGACTGTCTCTCTCCACACGTCAGCTCTGTGATTGACTGGTAACATGCACAGATTGCACACTCACCTCACAGCCATCCAACAGGCTTCTGCCCTCCCTGCAACCCTCAGCGATAAGCGGGTAAAGATAACACATCAATGTTCTACTATTGGAATACCATTAGGGGTGCATTAGCATGTGTTGTAGATCATTAAATGTCGAGCAAACTTTATCTTTACAATGATGTGGAATCTCTTCATCTACAGTGGGCCAATATTTACTGATGCTGTGGTTTGTACCTTTAATTTGATTTGCAGACTACCTGAAACCTCTGTATTGTATGTGGCCAAGGTATGAAGCTGCAAAAGCTGGAAATATTTAAGTTAAGTCCAAATATCTACACATTCAGTTTAACGCTTCAGTTACCTCCTAAGCCCTGGGCTGTTTTGAAAAGAGAAAACACCTGAAGCAAACAGACGCAAGAGCTTTAAAGCCAGAATGGTTTTGATGGATATGTGGAGGAATTCTGAAATAATAAGTCTCTTTCTTCAGGCCAGAAGAAGTTTCTTGTAACTTTATTCACATATCCTTGATGTTTTGGCAATAATTTTAACTTGCTAATGATACCAATAAAACAAATGGAATTTGAACTGAATTTGAACAATGAGTCGCTAAACAATTATGGGTTTTTTTTAGCCCCTTATACAGTTTCTCAACTTTCACAAATGTGATGCAACAGAAATGTTGCACGACGTTGCTGCATCCCCTGCAGTCATAGTGCAACCAGGTGGCCTCTCCGACCTTTAAAAATGGCACCAGGTTGCATTTTAATAACAAATGCGGCCCAGTCCCGCTACAGAGACCTCTGCTGTTAAAAGGGTTAATGCACTTACTTTCTACCGCTGCGTATCACGACCTCTCTGTCATCCTGTGGTCTAGATTTTCACCAAGATTTTCACCGGCTCGTCAGACTGAATTAATGTAAATGAACTGCAGCAAAACTGGTGAAGAGAGAAACCGCAGAGGGGCAATTTCAACCTCACTTGATTTTTTTTTCTCTTTCCTTATTCTTCCCTCTCTCTCATTTCCCACCATGTCATGGAGTTTCTCATTCAGCTCATATAAGATGACATGGATAACATGTTCAGGCTCCTCTCCTCTCTGCTGTGGCAGAGCAAGAGAGGCTGGTGATGCAAAGCTCCATGGCTCTGAATCCACCTGAGTGCCTGTGCTATAAAAGCACTAAGCGGCTTATGCTGCTCTTATAAAAGACATGCATATCTGAAAGCCACCTCGCCTCAAGATTTTAGCAACATGCTGGTACAGTCTGACCTATATGGGTTCTGAATTCCAGCCCTGATAGGGATGCATTAGGATGGAAGCTGACAATACTTTGAGCCACTGCTTTGTGCTGATAGTTGGCACTGTAAAATCTGAAGAGTATTTAGTTGTTGCAATGGACTATTTCTAGAGCTCAGTGCGCTCATTATTTACCCAAACATAAACTTTTTGTTTATTTGGAGTCATGTTAAGTAGTGAGAACACCAGACACTCCAGAGGTGGAACCAGACAGTTTTATAAGGGTGACCAGGCTGAGTCCATTACTCACTGTGTGGTGGCACAGTGTCTCATTATTATTTTTCCAACAAATTGCTGCAGGCCAAATAGTCTTTTTTTTTCAAAGACATTCATTGTTATTGTTTGCTTATGCAGTCAAGGAGACCATGTACAAGTACATTAAAACTAATATACAGCAAAATGGGCTTCTTTATGTAACCCTCAGGTGATTAAAATCTGGACTGGATGAATGTGGTGCAATTTGAATTACACATGTGCCCATAGGACACTTAGGTGAAAAAATGTCCTTGTTCTGCTCAGGACAGCCACCTAGTTGAGACATTTGATTATTTTTTAAATTTTTTTTTTTTTGCGGAAACAACAAAAAAAAAAGTTTCTTTTTTTTGGTTTTGTTTTATTATTATTTTGGCTGCAGATTCTGGGTCAGTCTTACGTTGGTTCAGCAGCTTGTTTCCAGAGTTCTTCAAAGTAGGTTTCAACTCTGCAGTCTATAAGAGTCTACACACCTTGTACTTCAAGTAAATTCAAAACTAACCCTAAATCACACCCACTTTAACTAACAAAAACATGCACAAACATATTCTAGATATATGAATACAAGACAATTGTATTTTTAAACTGTCTAAGCACTTTTGAGAGTAAGTAGTGTTCTACAAAACTCATGTAAACATTTTCTGGTTGGTCAGAACTACCAGGTTGAATGTGATTGGATGGGGAGTGGTTGCACTGTTAAACTGCATCTGTATTTGAGTAATGACCATAAAGACATACAAAAAATGTTCCACAAAAATAGTTACTGAATGTAATTCCAGTTCTATGAATATATACATAGCCGACTGATGGGCTACATTATTGGTTGTGTGGAATGGCCAGTGGGTTGGCCAGATATGAGTCTATGGTGGTCATGGCCACCCCAGGCTACCCCTTGGGTGCACCCCGTGCATACATTGAGGTACTGTGATGTAGCTTAGTTTCTCACACATTCAGCTTTTTTTTCAAGATTCCCTTATGACAAAAATATGCTGTGTAATGTAGTTTTTTTGTGGGACCTCCATTGTTTGCTTTGTGCTTGTTGTCATTATATTAATATATTGTTAGCATTATGGTGGACAGACTACCTGATTTTGCCTCATTTTCCATACTTATAACAGCTGTAATTAACAGACTACACCTTTTGGAAGTGGATGTTTCCTTTAACTTATTGCACAACCCTTGCTGCATTTGAATTTGGCTGCTAGAAGCTTATTTGGCCTGCTACTTTAATATGGAGACTGATGTTTAACATTTGAAATAATGCTGTGAAACCGCCATTAATCGCTGCCTTTATGACTCATTGTCACAGATGAATCTCTCAATGGTTTCGCTACAAAATTAATACAAAGCAAAGATGTCAACACACCTCACTTTACCTCTCAGAATGTAGTATATGCTGTCTTGCGCTTTCTGTCTTTTCTCCACCAAAGCCTTGTGACCACAGAGTAGCTGCATTACTTTTTCATTTCCTCTGTCCACATTTGTGCCTCCATCTTTATTTTATTATCCATCTACAGGACTGAACGTGTTGGAGCTATCTTTGACTTCGCTTCCTATGCAGGGTTCATGTTATTTTCTGAAACGCCACCTTCCATTTTGAGTGCCCTCTTCCGTGTTCTCTTTATTTTTTCTTTCTTTTACTCCAGTTTTTAACCCCACTCTCCGCACCTCCCACTCTCTTTTCTCACATTGTCATCCACCTATCACGCTCATCAGTCGCTCTTCCGCTGCTCTCTCGCTAAAAACGTCTTGTTTCCTGTCCATTTGGCTTTTGCCACTCCGTTTTTCATCTCTCACTCTCTGGGGTGCACTTCCCCCTGTATGCTAATAATGTTCCTGCGCTAAGAAAGGAAGCTGCTTACCCATTCACATCAGGACTCAACACATGCATGCATGCATAAACAAACGCACACTCTGACACACACACACAACTTATTCGTTTGCCTGTAGAAGTGTGCGTCCCTCCTCCCTCTCCATCCTGCAGTGAAGCAGCTCAGCCTCACGTCTTCTCATCCTGCTGAGCTTTGTCTCTTTTGTCTCTCGACTACTTTTTTTCATTTACTTGAAGCTGTTATTACAAACAGGAAAACACAAGATTTACCAAGAGTGATTTCTTTCTTACTTTCCTTTAGTGTGCTACACCGCCATTCAAAATTCAACAATCCTGTATTTTTCTGTTGTATTTTCTTAACATGTTGTAAAATTGCTTTTTTTTAAAAAAAAAAATAATAATATTTTTTTTTCTTACCAGCGTGAAATAGCACATTTACTGCCTTGGAATTCAGTCAATATTTTTTAGAGAATAATACTTTTTCCACTACACATACACAACTATATTGATTGTATGTATATCTTCTTTTTCTCATACTTCCGCACTGATGCGACGTATGCAATGTTTTTGCATGTTTTCATCTATTTACAAGAAATAAGTTCTACTTCAAATATGATTGTCAGCATGTTTTCCCAGGCAAACTATATTGTATGGTTTCATTATGTAATGCACACATAGCCTTTTATTCCTTACAAAACAATATGAAAACCAACATTTAGAAATTGGTTGTCCATTGCATATAACTGCTATTTATGCATACACAGCCGGAATAACTGTATCATGGTAATCATAATAAGATTTTTCAATTTATAACCGACATTTACATCTGCATTACCCACAACAGGCATCTCCCCATGTTGTGGGCACCATATGCCAGGCTTTTTTTGTAATTTCCCCAGGCCTCAAAGTAATAAAAAAATCACAACTAGTAAATGATCAGTCTTTCTCTCTCTCGCTTGACAGATGGGAAAGGATCTAGATTAAATTGTTCCACTTTTTTTTTTGTCTTCTACACACCACAATATAATTTTTAATGTAATCTGGAAGCCCAAAAGCTGTTCATAAACAAATCATAAACAAGAGCTCTCTTTTGCAGCTTGAACATCTCAAGTGATTGTACCTGCTGGTAAAGCAGCGTTTTCATACATATCCAGCTGGGAGGAAGAGATTCATTTTATTGTTTGCTACTTTCGCTGCTTGGGTCAAAAGGTAGTCATACTTAGATATGTGTCATATTTAGGGACAGTATGACTTTAATGGAAGAAAAAGCAGAGATAGTTTCCATCATCTGTCTTAAGCAAGTTCAGCTTAGTCATACTATATTTAAGGAGTCAGCATATCACAAAAGGCACTGATGAATATGAAAATAAATTTAATTTAAATGAGTAACCTGTTTGCCACAAATTTAGACTTTTTGCATTCTGTCAAATTAGTCCCCCATAGAGCTGACTCTCTATTGAACCGTCTCCTCCATTACTTTGTCAAGAAATAGAGCATGTCTTTAAATCACCCAGATGGTTATATTGGTAAACTGTCCTTGGTGCTTGACTCATAATAGTAACTACACTAATTGTGGCCATTCAAATGTATGTTTTGCCTTTGTTTTAATGCTTTATTGCGTACTGTGGCCAAGTTATGGTCTCTCAGAACTATTTTTTTCACAAGTCCATTGTGTCCTTTCACACCTTCATGTGTTGTATTTTCCATTTGTCAAAAAAAGACCCTTTTAGTTTGTATTTACTCGTGACTCACTGATGGGTAACTTACTCCACTTCATGACTTTACATATAAACTGATGCCAGTTCACACAGGGTATTAACTTGTTCTTAGTATTTGGATACATGTCCAAATAACAGGTCTTTGCATTTACGCCAGGTATTAAAATACTATCTTAAATATGTCCTTAGTCGGATCTAAACTTAATATAGAAATTAAGCAGGTCAAGTGAGGCGATTTTATCATATGAGCTCTATTTTCTCTAATATACCTGCTATTACCTGCAGTGTTTGTCTGGTTTGCTTGAATTAGCAGGAAAAGGTTGGTGACCTTTTTATATTGCTGGGGGATTTTTTTCTTCAAAATGTGATCACACAATTCCCAATGTGCCCATTTGACTGATCACAATACAAACTGGCCACATCCAGATGTGATCTCACTGGGCTAGTTGCATCCTACCAGCTGTTTTTGATTTTTATTTTTTTTGTTTGCTTTTGTTTTTGTTTGTTTGTTTTTCTTCTTTGTCTTTCCTTTCATACATTTTGTGCCTAATATGATTTGAAACAAAGCACTTCATTCTGCCTCACGTCTTTTCATTCAGTCGTCAAGTCATTGGTTGATTTGTCCGATTGTTCATTCAGTTTTAAGTTGCTTACATTTCTGCGGTGTTTTCTGTGCATTCTGAAGTGGAACGCTTGATAATGTGGCAGCAGTCAAGGTCTAATCTTTTTTTTTTGTTTTGTTTTGTTTTTACATTTTCTTAATTACAGCCTATTATGTATTCATTCCACAAAGCTGGAATAGCTTGAGTAACAGTTTAATCACATCCACACCCACACAGAGAAATCCTCCCCACTCCCTCAACTGCTTTCAAGCCGGCAGAAGGAGGTAATCTATACCAGCTTGTCCTGCAGGCAAATCTGTTAGGGCAGCGACACAAATTAACACATGTTTGTGTTTGTGCAGAACAAGAAATATGAACAGTGGCTCATTTCATTTTTGAAGTTGACAGCGTAATTTGATTTGTACAAGGGGGGGGGGGGAGAGGGAGAGGAAGAGGGGGGCGAGGTAGGACGACTGGGAGGAAATGGGAGACGAGGATTTTGATAGACAAGGAAACGGAGATGGTAGATTAACGTAGCAAGATGGAAAGTGATGGATGGATGATGGATTGAGAGGTTTACTGTGAAATATTTACTGTAATAGACACCTCTGACTTACGGCCTGTCACATGCTATGTTAACCAGCACCTGGTGTCTGTTTGTGTGCGTGTTTGGGTGCGTGTGTGACAGCTGGTATGTAAAATGACCAAGCATTGAAAAGCTTGGGTTTGGTGTTTTCTTTCTTTACACATGATGCCGCATGCATTGTGTTCTGTCATTCAGTTGAGCCTAAGTTTATTACTTTGGTTTGGTAGGTTTGATCATTTGGTCAATACCCTCAATACACACACACACACACACACACACACACACACACACACACACACACACTTTTCCACCTCCTATAGGTGTATTCTGGCGCCTTATCGCTCCGTCTCCCTGGCTGTATTATTTAGATGGACCTTTAGCTTTTGCGGTGCCACTTTACTCACTAAAGATAGGTTATCCTTTTTAAATGCAAATTCAGACTCAGACAAACATGCAGCTGTCCTTGAAACTGAATTTGTTAGCGGATTACAAAGGTAAAATAACTCACACATTTCACCTTTTCGGTTGTGTTTATTTCCACGTCTGTAGCAGCTCTCTAAACACACATTTAGGGGAGTCTCTGGGTATCGACACGAGTCCTTTTATACCCGATGCCCATTTAAAACACTTACATTGTGTTTATCTGCGGTGGGTCAGAAGTGAAGAGTTATGTTTTCTTATCTCCTGTTGTTGTGTTTGAGATCGTTTTAAATCTGCAATGACAGACTGTTTACAAAAAATACAGAGCAACATTAGCATTAATTTGGAATGCAGACTGTTGATGGACATTTCTGGTGTTCGGCTACATTCACCATTTACTTGCTAATTTATTCTGTCTGCTGCAAAGTGTAGGTAGCATACGCCTGAGTTTTTTCACCTTTTCCAGTTCTTTTTCACAGCACTAGAAGCAATGCTGACGAGGCAGCTAGAGTTGAATTTAACTGGAGTTTCTGCATGCAAAACCAAAACAATACGCTCCAATGTCCTAGAACAGAAGGAAATAACAGGGCTGGCAGTTAATTTTCTGCAAGTTTTGACACATGAGGGTCCCTTTTCCCAGGCTACCGTATGCTGACATGTTAATAATGTGTCGACAATGCAAGGTATTTTTTGCTCGCACATTCTCAGTGCTGAACATTTGCTTTAAAGTAACATTCATTTATCATTTTCTGTTCACAATGAATCAAACGAGTATAAGATGATCCACAGAAAACGATCACCCAACTTTGCAGTTCCCCTCAACCCTCTGGGCGTTTTAGCGTGATTCAGCTCATTTTTTAAATTTTTCTGTTTATCAGATTTGACGTTTACAGACCTCTGCAGCAGGTGTCAGCAGTTAGCAACTATCTGGTCAGCAGTAGAGCACTGAGCAGCTAAATGGAGCAATTTGTTTTGGAGCTTTTGATGGGATTCAAGAGAAGCATCAATACATGGACTTACATTTGTCAGCTTGCTGGAAACATGCATCCAAAGGAGTACTATTTTTCTGCATGTCACCGTCCCTTGCATACAGAAATAGGCAACATGTAGCTAACACATAAGGCATAACACGCAAGTAAGTGTTTTGTTTTTAACTCTTTCTGGTGCCCCAAAGTGCACAGAAAAATCAATTAAATCAACTTTAATATGGATTAACTGGACAGTGTAATTCTGATTCTATGATTCTGAAACTGAAAATTTTCGCTCGTGTCTTCCTATGTAATTGATTAACTGGGCATACTAGCCTCACCGATAAAAAGATATTTAATGTATGTACTTAGAGTATATGACACTGTCTGGGGAGCCAGTTTCAGTCTGCAGGTAGCATCTGTATTCCTAAAATACGATTTTAAGATGGAACCTGAAATCAGTGCAGAAATTCTCATCCCTCTACTATTAATTGTACATAGACTAACATTGTTTGTATTTTTTTTGCCACACATAAAGCAGCAGTATGTATTAAAAAGGTGTCAAAAAAACAAACACATGATTGATTGGGTTGTAGCCAAAAATGCACCTGTTCGAACAGTCAAGCAAAAAAGCACAGCTGTTTGGAAAAAGGCTTCCATTCAGTAAGTGATATGAATCTACATTCACTATGTCATATTCTGCAGCCCTATATGAAATTTATTCATATGAAAACGCACCTTACATGTGCTAATTGCTAAGCGCCGACGTCCATTTTGCTGCTGATGCGCACTTTTAACAGACACAGTGCAAACAGGGCACACCTGAGAATGAGAGCTCGCTCGCTGTTTGTCCCCAGTGCTGTCTAAATAAAGGTTGAATGAGTGAATATCCTGTAGCTCTGTATTCATTATTTCCAGTGAGAAATGCTTTGTGCCTCATCAGCATATTCCCCAGCCGGTTGCCCTCGGCGTGCCGTTGTCTTCGCTGTTGTTGTGCGCAGGGAGCAGCAGATATAGATGGAGTGCTGCTGAGGCACTGTAAATATTTGGAGCTGCTGTTGCGCCATTTGTTTTAAGGAGACATCCATGGACTGTGGGGCAGCGAGGAGCAGGGGGAGTGTGCTGGAGATGAGATTATGGTGTGACCATACAATGGGCTTTATTGAGTAGCGCAAACTGTGTGATCCAGTCGTTGTGCCACCGGCAGTTCGTTGTGACTACTATTTTTCATTTTTACTTTTCTGTATGTACAGAACTCAGCAGGTGCCATTGGGGCGGAGACAAAGGAATCATTAAAATTATTTAATACATTAAGGTTGTTTCACTTTGGATTTTCTCGCCAGTGAGAAAGGCTGTGTGATATCTTTATCTACTAGAAGAAAATAATGTCATCAAGGTTTTCCGCTGTCAAATTTCTTGTATGTGAAAACCCAGCCCCAAGCAGCAAACATCCACAATATGTCCATATCCTATTAAACTTTGCTACATTTAGGAGCTTTTTTCCCTACTAGAGTTAGTGGACAATAAAGCTAAAAGATAACTTACTGAAATACTGGACTTCAATTCATCAGGTGTCAAATTCAAATGGGTATGTCAATACTGTGTTCCCTACTTGTTCTTGCTGCCCCCAAGTGGCCAAATTCTTAATTATTAATCTCTGTTAATCTACATCCGTCCTGCTTAAAATGACCAAATATTCATTCATTTTCAGGATTATAACCCTCTAAATGCCAGTCTGTTTACATGATGCCACAGTTGTATTATTTATGAAAAATAAAAAGTGTACAAAAAATGTTTGTTTTCCATGTAGTGAGTGCTAAATTATTTAGTCATTTTATTTATTTTTTGACAATCACACTCTCGGATGCATCAGTGATTTGCAGCATTGATTCTGATGCATTATTGTTTTTTTTTAATGCAGCGTAACATTCAAGTTCCACTTTGGACCTATATGAGGATACAGTAATTTGAGATTATGAACTAATCTCTAATTAGAGCACAATATTTTGTGAAATGCATCAAACCAAACAACACCTGTCTAACCAGAAATCTGCACCAAAATTTCATTCATTAGTTTAATTCTTTACTGTTTTTTCTTCATTGAAAGAAAACAAAATGTTTCCTTTTCCATAGTGAGTGATTCCACCCAAAGAAAACACTCTTCCAGATTATTTGCTTTATTTTTTTTTATTTTTCATCTCTGCTGTTTCTTCACCCTGACAAAAGTAATATTTCAAAGGATCTGAGATGGAAGAAACTAGATTTCCGAAACTCACACTCAGGGGATTTTTAGTTTTGACATTGTCACAATGAACATAATGCATTTGAATACTGATTCTATAGGCAGTTTAACACTGCTACCTCAGACATTTATCTACTGAGTCTGAAATATCCATAAATAATTCATCATTTGGAACAACAATGGCCAGTTCTGCCATGCTTTTTCAGTCCTTAAGCCTCTTTCTCTCAATTTCTTTCTCTTTTTGTCTTATTTCCTCTACCTCTTCATGCCTTTGTCTGCTCCAGACTCACAGTCTTGTTCTCTGTGTGCTTGTTAATCTCGCTACATTGTGGAACTCTTTCTCTTTTTTTCCCGTCCACTCAAACTTTGCTGTTTCCTTTGTTGCTCTCTGAATTCTGCATTTTCTTTTGATTTTACTGACTCTAATGAGCCACATCTGCTGCTGAAGTTTACATGCTTCACTGATGGTGTTTCCCCTCTTCCTCTGCCATTCTTTCTCATTCTGTCTTTCTTCATATCCAGAGTCAAAAGGACAGATCGTGAAAAAAGAGAGAGAACAGAGAGAGGATTATCGCATACAGACCATGACTGTGAAAAAAATAGATGTGTGCAGAGAAATAAGTTTTAAAAAAATCCCATCTTTCTCTCGGTCTAGCCGTCTCTCTCTGGTTTGACAGAGATACCGGGGATAAAAGCTGGATTCCTGGATCAGGGTTCACCTCAATATTGTCATCCCGGGAAGCTTAGACGCCGAGCTGCTGAATCGCAGTCTCACTGATCATGGAGAGTGTCGTTTAGCCAAACCTTAGACATAGACACGTATGATCTATCCTGCACAGGGGAGGAAAATGGAGCGTGTCTGGCCTCATACTGTGGTCGCAAAAGCACGTTTGCAGCACATCACCAAAGACTTTATGAGCTCACTGTGCCCCACACAATACTGAGCAAAGTGAAGTGGAATCTTTAGAAATTAAATTAGTTCTTTAATCTATTTTTTATGTTGTTTTTTTCCCACTGGAGTTGTCTTTATTTATGTCTTTATTTTTATTTTGTTATAACTTTTCTTAACTTTACTGTTGGTATATTATTCTTGATTTATGTCAATGCCAGTGCCTTGAAAGCTAAAGGTTTTAATACAAGTTTTAAGATGAAGAAGAAAAAAACATTTGCCTTGCAGTTGACTTATCTGATTTATTATTAATCCTTAACTCTCAGAAAGTTTTCCGTTCTTTCTTGTTGTATGTTAAGCACCATTAAAAATTGCAGTACAAAATAAAATATCTCTGCAAAGTTGGGCATTTGTTGAGCTGAATGCAATTTATACAACTCAGTAAAAGGTGAGGAATTCTAATTAACAGCAACAATCCTTGTAAATTTTCTGCAGATTTAGTATAAGTTTTTTCTTTTCACTTTCAAATGCATTAGAAAATCTGATTAATTTTGACAAGGTGAAAACGAATGATGAATGAGGCTCATTGAATGTACAGTTGGTGAGGCTCAAATGTCCTCAAATGATTTTGGCTTTTTTAGTTTTATTTTTTTAGTGTAGTAAATCATCAGTGTAAAGTCAGGCAGTTCAAAATGGCTTGTGCTTTGCTCGTGGCTTTTGTACTTAGCATATCTGCATTATAGTGAGTGTGTTGGACTGCATGTGTGTGAAATACAGACGGGGTGGGCGAGCTCTACCCTGCTGCCCCACCGCTGTTGCCGTACTAATCATTCTTCCTGCCTCGCTCTTTGTGATTGCCAGCCCGTCCCTGCACTGCAGCTAAATTGAATCAATTAAAATCTTTCTTGTAGATGGCTGCTGTTGCTTCCACCAGATTAGGCTTTGATCAAGAAACACACAAATAAATAAATAAGGCAGTGGAGAGGGAATAGAAAAGGAATGAACTCAATTAAACAGCCAAGCCGGAGTGCGTGCCTGTGTGTGGGTGTCAGTGGAGAGTATGTGGATGCAAATGCATTGTATTGGACTGTATACAATCTGTAGTATGGGGAAGGGGCTTGTTTGCAGGTTTTCGGTGGTGCGTATGTGAGAGAAAGCACGTTCATGTACAGCAGGATGCTACTTGTAAAGCGATAACATTACAGAAAAGTTTTTATTCTTCCCTATGTGTGTATTCTCTGCATACATTAACCCTATCATCATTTTTATAACACACATTATCATTTGACTCTATACTGTTACCCACCAATCAATTAAGTACATTTCAGCAGTTATGCTTTGCATTAACTGCCATTTAGAGCATGATGTATGAGCAATTATAAACATAATGTATGCATTATATGGTTATCATAATCACAATCACATGTGCAATCATGCATAAATACATCTCTTAGTGGGGACATTAATTCAAATCATTGTGTAATATGCAATAAAAATGCATATGATGCTATTGTATTGAAAAATCCCATGCATTCATACATTGCAGGTTTATATAATCCCTGCACCCATATGTAAAAATAGGAGTCTACAGCCATGCAGCTGCTCTGTTAGGCTATACTTAGATACAACACTATTCTTAGCTAAGGGCGGATGTTAGCATGTGCTTGAAGTGTAATTTTTGCCATGTTTACTGTGTTTCTTTAGATTGTCATCATGCTATGCATTTGCTAATTAACTCCAAACACAAAGTACAGCTGTGGCTCATGTGATTCTCATCTCTTCTGCAGTACTGATCACAAACCAAAGTTCTGGAGTAATTAGACTTGACAGGACAGAATGATGGTGCTATCATAGATTGCATTCTTTTAAACAGCCAGCAGGGGGCGAATCCTCTGATTTCAAAGGGAGGTCTGATTTTCTAGAAGTCTATGAGGAAATGATACTACTAATCACTGCATTTATTACCTAAGTAAACATTTTACTAATATGTTTATGATCACAGTTGCTTGTTTCAAGTTTCCTTCAATACAGCATGATATTAACTTTGTGAATTATAGTCCCCCTTTAACTGGAAAATAGAAAATAAAACAAGGTATCTTTTAAAGGTGGGGCTACCTTAAAATGACCAATCTTTACCATATTTCAGTGCATATCAATCATACATTTATTGGAGTTCAAGAGGATTTATGAATCTGAAATGATTGGAATGATAAATTATAAATAATAATGTATGATACTGACTGTCTAGTTGAGATCCTCATGTTCATCCTGCTGTAAAGAGATGTTTCATTTAAACTGGCTTACATCTAAGACATATTTTAACGTCTCATGCTCTGAGTTCTAATTCTAGTCCGGGTTTTATATTATTTATTAATTTGGTTGCTTTGAGGTTCAACCTGCTCATTATTTCACATTAAAAGTCTTCTAGCTGTCAGCAGCGTATCCCCAACCTTTTTTTCTCTGGCTTTTAATGTGAAGCATTGACAATAACTTTGTGCTGTACCGACAGTAGTCAATAAAGGAAAATAATGATGAAGTACTGGCAAGTGGATTAGATAAGTATGTCAAAACATTATTCATTTAAAACAAACAAAAAAAACTGACATTGCAGCACTAGTGGGAGTAACAAGTGAGTGGAAATTTCTGGTGGTGTTAGCGCTGTGGAAATATAATGACTTCCTCCTATTTGAACTGGCTTTTATTTATTCATGCTGGGGAAATTTCAGCATATGGTTTTCACCTCAAAGACATGACCTAAAATGTATGGTATTTATTCTCAAAGCAGTGATAACTGCCTCCGTTCCTCGGCATGTACCTCCTCAAAGGCATTACCGCGTTGGTCTCTATGCACTCGGCCTCAATGCATCCCAGTGGAAATGAGCAGCAGCGTTGACTGACACCGCCTAATAAGCATTTCATTTAGCCACCGAGTGGGACAGTGGTGAGAATAAGAAACATAAAAGGGGACAGGGGTAGGAAATATGTGAGCGTTGTAGGGGAAGGAGGGAGATAGTTCATGGGTGGTGTTGGTGGGAGTGGGGTGCTCCCTGGATGCCTGCTGCAGGTAATGGAGCTTTTAGCATGGAAATCAGAGGGAGAAGGAGGTGGTGGGGAATGGACATGAAATTGCTATAAAAGACGAGAGCTCTCCGGTGGGCATACTTGAGGGTCCTTGTGTCGTCACTACATTCGTACCTCACTGGCACTGGATCTTAATGCAGCCTGACCACGAGTACTGCAGGGCTTTAATTGGGGGGAGGGGAGTGTGGGTGTATATCATGGTGTGGCTGGGATAAAAGAAACAAAATGATTCTATTGTAAAGGTTGTTGGTCGACTGTGATTATCAGAGGCTCATGTATGGACTTAAACATAATATAACAGGTAACACTTGGTAATATTTTCCATAAGCTCCCATCAAAGACTATAGATCCGAAGCACAGATGAATATTTTCTCATTCTCTGCTTATTATGCTTCAGTTTGTTTCTGTTTGTTACTGTTTGTTTCAGCCATTATTGGCTCTGTTCGGGATAAAAGTGAGCTTGGTAAGCTATTTGACGAGATTTTGGCAATATTGTGAAAAAGAATTGTGGGAGACAGATTTAAAGAGTAAAATGCAAAGCTACTTATTTGCATAAGAAAAGTATGCTTATTATCTAAACTGTCCTTTTTTAGGCATATGGTCAACTCTCAATTCGATAGGTAGAGCTTTCTGGTCCAATAATGGAATAATTCTGACATTACAAAATCACTGACAGATGAAGGGAATAACAATAATTGTCTTGTTACAATGGCACTTGTCAAGGGGTTGGATGTAAAAGGCAGCAGGTCAGTTGCTGAAGTTGGTGTGTTGACAGCATGAAAAATGGACTGTAGAGAGATCTGAGCAACTTTGGAAAGAGCTAAAGTGTGATGGCCACATGACTGGGTATGTTCCAAACAGCAGGTCTTGTGGTGTGTTCCGAATATGCAGCGGTTAGCACTGATCAAAAGTGGTTCAAGGAAGCACAGATGTTGAATTGGTGATACCACTGTGGCCACCGGGGCCTACTGATGTGTGTGATGAGTGAACTCTGGCCCATGAGGTCTGATCCCACAGAGAAGCTACTGTAGGCTGAAGTGCTAAAAACCTACATGCTGGCAATGATAGAAAGATATCAGAATGCCCAGTGCATCACAGCTTTCTATCTATTGATCTGTGAAGCTGTGTCCACACATCTCCCCACGCAATATAAGGATGAGGGTTTTCATGTTGTTGCTGATTCGTGCATGGTGGCTTAGATAGACATTTGGCAAAACGTTTGGCTTATTTTCACCTATTTAATGGCCCGAATACAAGTGCTACTTCTTTGTTGTTGCAAAGTTACTGTTTTCCCATCTCCTTTGGTGACAAGTATATCAGAACGTTTACAAAATAAGGACAACACTTCAAAATAAAGCCACTTAAAATCTGTACTTCAAGAACACTTGAGTTGCCTGAGCATCATTTTTATCATATTCAGTCAGTAATAGTGACTGAATGTGGCGTTTGTGTGTTCTGCTGTGGGTTGTTGAGGCAACAGTTATGATTATGGATTTCCACCTTTATCTTAACATAAAAGGCTTTCATTCAAAGCGGAGTTTTCAGTGGCTCTGTATACATAATAGTTTAGTCAGGGTGATAAAAATACATCATGGGCCATTATCTTTGTTTGAGTTTCCATCAGGCATTTGAAGTGGATTGTGATTATAAATGCCCTTTTAACTGATTTAAAGATGCTGTAGTTAGATATGGCTTTCAAAATAGGTAGAAAACGTCCTATTGAAGAATCTTTGTTGTTTGTGATTTGTAGAAACATGTTTTTAGCTCAGAAAAACAGAAATGGCACCAGCTTACACATCTGATTTCTTTGTATCTTTTTTCTCCTAAAGCACATCCATTAAGTGGATTTTATTTATTTGCTTTTAGACAATCCATGTTTCTCTGTGTGTCTCATAACATATGACTGTATTTTATTACCATCACATTGTAAGTTCTGTTTGGGATCATAATTACAGAAGATGTTTTCTCAAAAATGAGTCGTCTGAGCTATATTCAGTGTATCAACACTATAAGTGGCTCTACAGAGTAATAACTGCAGGAAATTATCCAATAGCTGGGGTTGTTGGTTTTCCTCCACAATGGAAAAACATGCCTCATTATCCACTTGCAGGATGTCCTGATAATCCAAAAGTAGATTTTGTTTACTCTCTTTTTAATGAATGAGCTAAAAAAAAAAAAAAAAAAAAAAAAAAACAAGGAAAAAAAGGAATATGGTTGTGTCCTTCATGGCCTTTGCTATTTATTTTGTGGGAAAATCAACTATTAACATCATAATATTAAACAAAATCTTAAGGAAAAATAAAACCTCTTCAAAAATATTTCATACACTGTATTCAACTGTATCAGCCCAAAATCCCTGCTGGTATCAGTGTTTCTTCTCTACCTGGTTTGTCTTTTGTCTATCAGAGTGATGAGTAATTCCTGAGCGACAAAGTTACAGAAAGAAAAGTAGTGGTAGCAGTGCTTCTTCATGTTGCAACTAAATGAACTCATAACATCCTGTTGTGTACTCTTCATCTCTTGTCATTTTCATTGTTTTCATTCTTACAACTGATTCAACAATTTAATGAATGCAAAGTGTGACTGCAGCAGCTGTTGCAGTATGTGTTTGTTACTCACTTTATTCTTGTTTTTTTTTAAAAATATATATATATATCAGTTTTTAAATGGTGAAGTGATGCTATTGCTATGGAACCTTACTGCTTAAGCCACTGATAATCAAAAATAAGAAGAAGACACTAAACTAGCATGTCCTTTTTTTTTTTCTTTGTCCTCTTGTGCAGGGTTCCTGAGTACAGGTGACCAGGCAGCCAAAGGGAATTATGGTTTGTTGGATCAAATCCAAGCTCTGCGTTGGACCAGTGAGAACATTGCAGCTTTCGGCGGCGACCCGTTACGTATCACTGTGTTTGGCTCAGGCGCTGGAGCTTCCTGTGTGAACCTTCTCACGCTGTCTCACTACTCTGAGGGCAACCGCTGGAGCAATTCCACCAAAGGTAAGATTCACAGGAATTCGTGGGGGATATTCGCTTAGATGGAAGTATATTTATCAGCGCCTCAGCAGTGTGTGCCCATTTGAGCACTTAATGCAGAGAAAACGCCAAATGGTGGACAGTTTTGTTTTGCAGGTGTTGTTTCATGTCTTAATTTTGTAGTGTAGGTGCTGCCTTTTCAGCAGTTAACTATAAATACAGCATTCAGCTGTGATAATGAGATGCTACCTACATTCAAATGGGGGTGTTTCTACCTGACTGAGATAACTATCTCTAAGTAGAGAATGTTCCAGGGTAAAACAAAGTGTTGCAGTAATGACTGGGGTGAATGGACACGCTGAGTGATGAGATAGCAGGGGGTATAATTTTATTTGCAGGCAGGTATACAAAAACTATACCAGCATACAAGCTTTAGATATAAAGCAAAGAGACGATAACAGATGTTATTGTTGTTGTTTTTTTCCACACAGAATTGACATACCTTAAATTGAACACATTAAAATGGGACATTTTCCATGTAGCAACACATGAGTTGTTGACTTGTTTTCCTAACGTGTTTGTTTGGCAGTGTAATAGGACAAGGTCAAATCAACTGGGAGCATTAAAATGGTAAAACCTAGCCAAGTAAAGTCATAGTTACTTATGTAACACATTTAAAGCAACAGCTGTTTAGCCAAAGTGTTTTTCAATAGAGACATACAATTTGCACTATGGATTTACACATTAAGTTTAAATATTACGGTTAAGACTCTACAGTTTGGTTTATGTTGAGCGTTTACCTGAATCTATTGAATTATATCAACTACAAATGTACCTGTCTAAATTAAATTGTTGAGTTAAGACGAGACTGCAGCAGTAATTATGGGGATTTGCCTGACTGATTGAAAAACGTCACAAAATTTTACATGAGAAACCCAACAAATCCAAAACTGAACTCTAAGCAAGCCTAGTTGTGACAGCCGAGAGGGACAGCTCCTCTTTTAACAGAAAGAAACCTCCAGCAGAACCAGGTTCAGGGAGGATGTCCATCAAGGAGAGAGAAAATCAAAGTAGAGACAGACAAACAACAAACAAGAGAACAAAACCATGGACAGATTGGTGGAACCAGTAGCTCCAGATCAGGCCCCATGTAGCTCCAGAACAAGAAATACCTGCAGGGAGGTAGATGACAGAGAGGATAAAACCCAAACTACTGGAGAGAGAAGATACAAAGTTAATAACATGCAACAGTGCATATAATTGCATGGAGGAAGTGACAAGGATGAACAGATGTGGAGACAGCTGTATGAACAGGATTGCTGGGGTTTAGCATATTGGCTCGATAAAAACAGAGGTGGAACTGTTACAGTAAAAGAGAGAACTGAGTGAAATCTGGTGACCAATCAATATAAAACAATAGAGCGATGACATGAAAATAAGAAACTAGAATCTATGAAGCTAGAGCAGCTTCAGGAGGATAAGTCTTAGTCCCCCCCATAGTTGAGTAAGGTTGGACTGTGTTAACCCAATATACAGAAAGTTACTGTAGTCCAACTGTGAGGTAACAAATACACGTGTTACATGCCCTTGTGAGACGGTTCTGAGCTGACAAAAGTGGCCCCTTTCAACACTGCTAACTTGTTAATCAAGTTCAGGAATACACAAGATTTTTGACTACATTATGCACATTTTCAAACAAACCACCACGCTAATTGTTAACTCAATGAAGAGTGCTGTGTTAACCAAATATGATTAATTCACTTTTATTTTTATTTAGTTGAAGGATGTTTTTTGCCATCCAGTATTTGATGTACATGTATTTGCAGTCTGAAATAGAAGATGTTGTTTAATTTATTTCTCTATATTTTTTTTTTTATTAAATACTGACTTGAATGTTGACTCGTAATGCAATGTTTGTATGATCAGTGAAGCTGGGAAGGCTGTGAAAAAGGTCAAGACTATGCCCATCTGTTGTATTACAATCACCCTGAAAGTCAGGTATCTTGCATTGATTCAAAATAAGCTATAGTTATTATATTTATTTTAAAGAAAAAAACACCTTGTGACAACAATAAGGTTTATTGATATAGAGTTTTTAAAGTGTGGGGATAACAATGGATCTCTGTGGCATAGTGGTGAAATCCATGTGAAGTTTTAGATACAGAGGCACAAACTGGATGCATTCATTGTTGGTTTATTGCTTTCTATGAAATTGGTTGATGCTGAAGAAATTATTGAATATCAACATCTGTGCCATTTAACAAAGCTCGTTTTTCACTGATTGGTGTGATTATTAAACACAATATTCATTCAGCTTTGCTTTGCCTTTAAGAAAAATGCAATTTTACCTCATCTCAACCACCTGGATGAATACTGCTTAATTTCAGTTCTATTCAGTTTTTTTTTTAATCTCCATATGTATTTGTGAGCAGATGTTATATTCTGAGAATCTTCTATTTATGTGATAATAAGTTCCTTTTTTCCCCTTCTTCCTCACTGTCCCTCTGTTGTTTTTGTCTCCAGGCCTGTTCCAGAGAGCCATCGCCCAGAGTGGCACAGCTCTGTCTAGCTGGGCCGTCAGCTTTCAGCCAGCCAAGTACGCACGGATGCTGGCCCGTAAGGTGGGCTGTAACCTGGAGGACACTGTAGACCTTGTGGCGTGCCTGCAGAGAAAGCATTACAAGGAGCTTGTGGATCAAGACATCCAGCCTGCTCGCTATCACATTGCCTTTGGCCCTGTTATTGATGGAGACGTTATACCCGATGACCCTCAGATACTGATGGAGCAAGGTATCAGTTCACTTTGCTTAAGAGTCAGCAACTTCTAACTGTGTTGTTACTTTGAATTTGTAAGTCAACACCCATCTGTATTGTCTCTTACCAGGTGAGTTCCTCAACTATGATATAATGCTGGGAGTGAACCAGGGCGAGGGCCTAAAGTTTGTGGAACTTATTGTGGACAATGAAAACGGCGTACAGGCCAATGACTTTGACTACGCCGTATCCAGCTTTGTGGATGATCTCTATGGTTATCCAGAGGGCAAAGACATCCTCCGAGAAACCATCAAGTTTATGTACACCGACTGGGCTGACAGGCACAACCCAGAGACGCGCCGGAAGACGCTATTGGCCCTTTTCACCGATCACCAGTGGGTGGCACCAGCTGTTGCCACAGCTGACCTGCACTCCAGTTTTGGGTCGCCAACCTACTTTTATGCCTTCTACCACCACTGTCAGACAGAACAGGTGCGTCTCTAGGTTTCAGAGTGATTGCATGTCTGCATTATGCATTATCTTAATGTGACATAAGTTCTAATATACTGGTATTTTGTTCTGGATTTCTAAAGTCTTAAGTGACTGCTGACATATGCAGAATCATACACACGGTTTTATATTTTGAAGTGTGTTGTACAATCTATGGCAAATTTTTGCAGCATTGTTAACTTGGTGTGGAAACCCACCGCCTCCAAATTTACATTTCGTTCAGCTTGGACACACATTGACACTTTAAATTCCCAGAAAGAATCGCTCACTGTATGCAATTTAATTTGCTATAATTACTGTAAACCAGCAAGCGAAAAGCTGGCAGTTTGTTGTCGCCTCCACAAAACGTTTCAGAGCCAAAGAAGTGACACTTTCATCCAGTAAACAAGGAAAATGAGGAGTGGTGATTAAAATCCAGAAATTTTGCTTTTACATTTTATTAGTATTTTTCATTCAGCTGGCTACAGCTGGTAATATGTACTCTATGTTTTTGTTTACATTCATCACAAAGCAATTTTCTTCTGTCATTACCATCCTTTTATTTCTCATCTTGTCTCTCTCTGTAATACACTGAATAATGAGCCATTTGCGGTTAAAATATTATTGTATTTCCCTTTTCTTTTCTCAAAATTATATGTATTTCCCAGTCTCTTCCATCTGACTGCATGTGTGCATCACCACAATATCTATCATGCAAAAAATAATGCTATTTATGTCCTTTTTCTGTCACATGAATACAATAATACTGATGTGATTTGATTCTGTCTGCTGCTCATTAGGTACCGCCGTGGGCAGACGCAGCACATGGAGATGAGATCCCATATGTGTTTGGGCTTCCCATGATTGGACCAACAGAGCTGTTTCCCTGCAACTTCTCCAAGAACGACGTGATGCTCAGTGCTGTGGTCATGACCTACTGGACAAACTTTGCCAAGACGGGGTATGATTACACACAAATGTGACTCATAAGGACCAAAACAGCTCATTTTCCATGTGTTGTCCGCATGAACCTGGATAGCACCATCTTACCTCAATAAAGTCTGACTTCAGAGCATATTAAATGCAACATCTGAAGGAGCTACAGCTCAGATGTACTGTATACCCGTTCTCTAGCTAGCAGCTTTAAAAACTAAGTGGTTTTATTGTGCAGGGAATGATGGCTAACCCTTTCATGTCAGCATTGATATCCATAATAGTTACTTTGCATGAGGAAAATAATTCCATTGTTTAATTTTTGGATGGAACCCTTTTAAGAAAGTTGTATTTTCTCTAATTTGATGTAGAACCCACTATGTAAAGACAGATGAAAACGTATCTTTCCATTATAATAAGATCGGAAGTCTGGCAAAAGGAGTGTAAAAGACTAATGAGGGCTTATGAGAGGGGAAGCATCGGAGATGTGACATCAAAATGACCAACAAGAGCACTTGTCAAGGCAAATGGCAATAAAGAAAAAGAAATAAAGTCAAAATGGGGTGATTTTCACTGCATGACCAGAACATATGGATATGAGTGATAGAGGATGATTTTTGTCAAAAGACAATAAAAGGCCTGGGATGGAGTTTGTTATTATGAACTTTAAGCATGTGTAATGCAGCTGCACAACGACAGACTTTGCATTAAAACCATCTTATTTGACTGCTGCACTTTTTAAAAACTTTCTAAAAAATTTCTTTTTTTGGCATTTTTTTGCAAATATTCAATATATAATATGCAGGTATTAAATAATAGTAATCATTACAAATAAAAGAAATATGCCACAGAAAAGGAAACATGGGGATACCCTATAAGGTGAAGCACCCAGTGGGATTTCACAAAGTAAGAAAATCATAATTTATACTGTGATCATGTGCAAGCATTCCACCTAATTATACAAACAATGTCATTGCCTGGCTTACGAGCTTCAAATTGTTCATATACATAACATAGTTCTGTAAAAGGTCTTCTGCCTGAGGCTAATTTACACAAATTTGCGAGTATTTCCTCTGCACTTGCACTTGATCAACATACCATTATAAGCCCGTGAACTAATTGATAATTTCATTGCAGTTGTGTTTCCTTGGTATTAACCCACATTTGATGACCAGGAATAGTGAATTATGCTATTGGGTTTTATGAACTGTACAGTGTAATTGGTATTCTTTGCAGATACCCTCTACATATCTTCAAATACATAATTAATTAATGGTCGCAGCCTGAAGAGTGACATTCTCGATGGGACAAAATTAAAATCCTTTTTTCCCCCCCCTTCTGTCTGATGTTGCCTTCCAGCATATAGCCATGGCGGTAATTGTTTTTCTGGAGCTTAATGGGGGGACATTGGCTTTTTCCGTGCACTGCCCAGTAGCCCTGAGGGGAACAGAAAGGCACTAATGATCTACATATATAACCCCAAATTGACGTGGAATGCTGGGTACCTGGGAGATTTATGCCACCAATTTGAATGGTTAAGCGTGTTCCTGATGAGGTCTGGCTAGCTCCATATGCCGCTCTCAGACAATGGGGCGCTCAGTAGGTCTGAATGGGCCTCAGTAGCTCACATGGCTGGCTCTGTTCTGCTCAGATTAAGTGCAACTGGGCCTATTTAGCACAGGCTCCCATGTTGAATGTGGTCTGTAAGCTCCTATTCGGAATATAAAAGGGGCATTCATATGAGTTGCTGACTTGCATTTACACTGTATTTAAGTCTTGTGTTATTACCGCTCGTCTAAACTTGAACAAAAATAGATGTCACAAAACATTTTTTAAAAGTAGCTATTTCTAAGTTTGTGTATAGCAGTCAATGAAGCATATGCTTTATGGAAATTATCAGCATGGTTGAATTGCATCTTTGCCCAAACATATTCTTTGGCTGTAAGCTTCTTTTCATGTATAAATTATATATAAACAAGTTCACTTCCAAGAAGACATCCATAATTTAGAAACTGTGACATGCATTTTTTGCATTTTAATGAAACTTCAAATTAGAGAAACTTCTAAGGTTATTAGCTATTTTAAGACCTTTCTATTCAATCAGAATTTTTAGAAAACCAATCGTCTATGAGCGATAATACCCCTTTTGACCTTTTTTGGATTTTATCAGGTGTGCTATCTCAGACACTGTTGATTAAAATTTGATGAAACCTGCAGGCTGAATTTCACCACTGCATTCCAGTATTTTCGTAATTATACTGATTAGCCTCAGGCAGATGCTACACTTAGGTCAAAATGAAAATTGTAATAACCAGACAGTTGTGTCGCAAAAGGTCCACTCCACCTTTAGCTTTAGTTCCTCCTGTCCTCTGAGGTAAACAATTACATGAAGACATACCTACTAAGCATCAACTGCATCGTCCATGAGGTGTTCTCTGTCTTCTGTTGCAGTGTTCAGAGGGGCTTCTGTGGTGCTGAGCTATAGGGCCATCAGCTAATCTCACCTCTCTGTGACTTTTCTCATTGGAAACGTTTTTCTCCTTTGTACTTTCTTCACAGGGATCCAAACCAGCCGGTCCCCCAGGACACCAAGTTCATCCACACCAAGCCCAATCGTTTTGAAGAAGTTGCATGGACACGCTACAACCAGAAAGACCAGCTTTACCTACACATTGGCCTGAAGCCCCGGGTCAAAGAGCACTACCGTGCCAACAAGGTATATACTGTCCTGCTGACTGCACTTACTGTTTTCATGTTAACATTTTCAGTGCTGACATAGATCCCTAAAATGGAATACATACATTTTGGAAACCCTGCTGTTTTGGAACTTTTAATAACTGCCTCACTTTTAATCAATGCAAATCACAGTGGTAACCTGTGCTGTGGACAGTTGAAATAGGGGCATTTTCTTCCATAAAAAGTAACTCTAGATAGAACTTTACACACTGTTCTGTGAATGTGGATTGTCCAGAATAACAAGGACTGTTTCTGGAAAGACAACTTTTTCAGAATATTCTGAATGTTTTATCACAAACTAAAATCCACTCACCTGTTGATAGTATTTCAGAGTACAATAGCCAGATTTCACTAGGAAGAAGTTAGAGCATTCTCTTTTAAATTGTATTTAATTTTATTTGTACATATACTTTATGTACTTTTAAATGAAACATGTTAAATGAAACTGAAGAAAAAAATTCCTCTGAAGCATTGTGAAATAACATCATCGCCATTACTATGAATATTAATAACAATAATACAACACCACTATTATTAATATTATTTAATTGGTGAATTGATTCATTAAAAATACACATAAACTCAACTAATGTACCCTTTAATACTTTATAAGCTGAGTACAATAAATAGTACTTTCATTGTTAAGCTGCCTGTTGAATTTTTTTTTTCTTTTGCATCTTTTAAAATTTCCTTAAGAGATGAAATCAGTTTTTGTAGCAATGCCACCACTGCAAATACTAATGCACTGCAACACAACCAAAAAGTCAAATGCACTGATATGCCCCAAAAATATTTTGAAAAAACAATGCCTGCTGAATATAAAAATGCACGGCTCTGATGGTGCTGCATCATCCTGACTTTGACTGCTCTGTTGATGATAATTTCATTGTAGAAACCGTGAATAGAAGAAGAAAAAATAAACATTTAGGGTAATGAGGTGACATACAATCACAATGACGTGTTAGAAGATTGCAATAATCAATTAAATCACCCGCTATGCATCCGTAAATTGCGTTCAGCCCCTCTGTCCATGGGGTGACAATCAGAATTCTGCTTCTGTTTGGCGCTATCGTTGTTTGATAAAGTCAAACAAAAGAAAGCAATGTTCTGCAGCTGTTTGTTCAGCACAACACAGTGTCTGAAAGTAAATTTTAAGAGTTGTTTACGAGTTGGTGATGATGTGACACTACAGGAGGTGAAGGAGGAGATGAGTTCTTGTTAGCTTCTGCCCAATTTAAGCCCTGGGAATACTGAGTATTTCTGACACACTAATGTGAATCAATGGATAGAAAAACTCAGAGTCTACTGAGCTTGATGGAAACTTTGTGATACCTCTTATCCAGGATCACAGTTGTTAAGTTCAGTGAACCCAGGTAACCTAAAGAGACCTTTGTATCATATCATGACAGCTATCCTCCTATTTCTTATCTCAAGGCTCATCTTTTCTCTCTCTGCTTTCCTCTTACCCCAACCAGTCGAGGCAAACAGTCAGCTTCTCTTGTAGGATTCTTCCTGTTAAAAGGCAGTTTTTTCTCCCCAGTGTTGTAAAATGCTTCTCAAGGATGAATTGTTGGGTTTGTCTGCATTAAAATGAAAGGTCTTGAACTTAAATGTTAAGTGTGCTGAGATGTGCCATGTCATGATTTAGTGCTGAATAAAATAGAATTTAATTGAATTTTGTGTTGAAATATTCTCCAGTTATGACCTACAGATGCAAGAAGTCAGTTTGTTGATCTTTCTGTTTTATGATTCTTTTATCTCCTAATTTTTCTTAAAGTCCTGCAAAGCAAAGCTTCTGATTTATTACCATGATATTGAAATATTGCTGCATTCTCGTCTTAACATAATTCCATATTGACTTTAGTATGCACTTATGACAATTTTCATACAAGCTACCCCTTTATTTTTTCCCCCACTTTATATTTTTTTGTCTTTTTTTCAGGTCAACTTGTGGTTGGAGTTGGTTCCTCATCTGCACAGCCTCAATGAGGTCACCCAGCTCATCCCCACCACCACCAAGGTCAGTACTACATCATGTATAACTCATAACACTACTAAAAAATAACTACCTGAGTCATTCCCTGCACAGTAAAGGTTCTGGAGTACAACCAAGCAACTTAATAAAGGAAATGTAAAATGCAACATTGTAATTGTTTGTTGACCCAAATCCTGCGCTCACCAGCCACTGGTGACCTCCCATTTATGTGATTAGACATGATATGAACTATGGCAAATTAAAGTGTCCAGGATATAAGAAGAAAATATTCTTGTTAGTTACACAGACCTGTGGTTTTACAATGTTGAGAAGAAATTTCACATATAGTGAGCCAAAAATAACAACCATCATGTGATACTAGTTAATAAAAATGTAGTTTTTAGTTCAGTTTTAAATTGGTTTTGGGGTTCTCTCTCTCTCTCTCTCTATTTACAAAATTTGACAGCAGTATTACACTTTCACTTTCATGGGCAACAAATATGAGAATGATTAAAGAAATAGATAAAAACTGATGAAGATACTATAGCTGTCTTTTGCCTGAGCAGTCAGATTCAGTTCACTTTTACATATTGTGGAATATGAATAGATGTGAATGTATGTATTGAATTGAATCATTGATACTGTATTTTGTATCATCTTTTGGTATTTGATTTATTAAACACGGAAGATTCTACAAACTGAATATGTTGTAGGGCTTTTAAACTTAAATCTTCAGGAGATGACTGCCAACAAAGGTCTTTGCTGAAATGTTCCAAGTAGTTCAACATTATTGGAAATACAGTAATACACTTTTTTGCCTGTTAGATTGTAGATTAACACCATGTGCACCTTCAGTGTGGAGCCAGAGCGAGGATGTTATTACCTTTGCACTGATGCTTTGAGCTCAGTGAAACAGTCTATCTGTGTCCAAAGTTCATGGTTGACTTAACAAACATAAAAGAACTTGTTGAAGGTTAGTTATATAGAAAGTTGTTTTTACAGTTTGAAAGGATTAAGGTTGCTTGATTCCTCTGTCTTTCTGTATTTACACTAAGCTAGTCTTGGCTATAGCTCCATTCTTCATGTACACATTTAAGAGTTGCACTAATGTTTGAATTCATACGAAACATCTTGTAGTCACGTAGATAATGACTGTTTTCTCTATGAGACAAAGTAAAGAATAATAGACTTTATTATGGAAGAGAAGAGTCTGAGTGAAGATTTAAGTAAATAGTTCCAGTGTTTTCCCAACTAAGCGTGCAGAGCTTTTCTTTAATAAAGAAGTATGTGGTGGCATAAAGTAGACTCTATATCCTTGAACATAATAAAAACTCTTCAAATAAAGTATATATTATCCATTTGCCTTCCTGTCTTCAGATCCCTCCACCAGAAGCGACCAACCGCACACCAAAGACCAAAGTGTTGGTGACCAAGCGCCCGAACCCGACTCCGTTCCCCACCGAGACCCAGGACAGCCAAAACCAACCACATCTGGTGGACCAGCGTGACTACTCCACTGAGCTGTCGGTGACCATCGCTGTGGGAGCCTCCCTGCTGTTCCTCAACATTCTGGCCTTTGCCGCACTTTACTATAAAAAGGACAAGCGCCGGCATGACGTCCACAGACGCTGCAGCCCCCAGCGAAGCGCCGCCAATGACCTGGCCCACACTCAGGAGGAGGAGATCATGTCCCTGCAGATGAAGCAGCACTCGGACCTGGACCGGGATTGCAGGGGTGTGGGCGACTCTCTGCACCCGCACGATGTGGTGCTGAGAACTGCCTGCCCACCGGACTACACTCTGGCCATGAGGCGCTCGCCGGATGACATCCCACTCATGACGCCAAACACCATAACCATGATCCCCAGCACCATGGGAGGGCTCACCTCACTCCACTCTTTCAACACCTTCCCCAGCAGCGGGCAGAATAATACCCTGCCCCACCCGCACCCACACTCACACTCCACCACCCGGGTATAGCCCTGTGGATGCACCCATGCAGGCAGGACTCTGATGGCTGAGGCAAAAAAGCTTACGCCGTTGCTGCAGCGGAGACTTAAGGCCAATTTGCTGACCAATACAAATATGTCAGAAGCTGAAACGCCAGCCTGGAGTTGCCAGACACCCATGGAATTACACTGGGATTGTACGACACCCTGTTAATACCTGCAGGAATATATTCAAGGGTTTCTGAGGGTTTGGACCAGAGGAAAAAAACAAAAAAAAAGAATAATTATGTTTTTGTACAAAAATTAAAGACAAGAAGAAAAAAATGCATATAAAGAGATGAAGAAAAACAACCTCATGAGCTCAAACAAGGAGGAGGATGTTTTTTTTTATTGTTATTATTATTTTTGTTCTGATATTGCAGCAAAACAAGGTACAGTGAAATACGTTTTCTTTCTAGCGACAGATATGGCCTTTGGGATCTTTTGACAAATGACTGCTTGACAGTATTATCTGGAAGCAGAACAGAGCATCAGACACGCCTTGGAGGTGAGAAGAGGGGAGCACTTTGTAAAAGAAAGAAAAGAGATTGTTTTCCTTTGGCATCACACTGCAGATTTCTCTGTTTGTGGGGCACAAAGTAGATGCCATGCAAACCAATTTAGGCATGTTTTAACATCATAAATGGAGGCTATGTAAGATAAGGCAAAAACGATTGTTGCAAAGAGCAAAGGAAGGATGGAAAACTTCAAGAAAAAGAAACCCTGTATGCACAACAGAACCATTTTGAGGGAAAAAAAAATCTTGCAAATACTTTTCATCCATTTATTTTTGAGGACTGGGAACAATTTTATTGTATAGAACCTATTTACATATCTAGATCTGTACACTAAGCACCAAGGCTGTTTAAGCCCTCTTCTCTTGGGAGGGGCGTCCATACTGCAAACCTGCCAGCAGGACAGAACCAGTGGAGATGGGGATCCACCGACTGGCGTTCTGGCAGTTCCAACTTCAACACAGAGAGCTGGGGGACAAAGGATAATTGGATATTTTAGCACGATGCGCATGACAATTTATCTGCTTGATGGCTGCTCTGCTGATTATGTCATTATTAAGAATAATTTTCACCCTCTCCCTTGCATTGGAGAAATTTCAGACATACTTCCTGATTGGATTACAGGAAAACACACACCCTTGCAGGACCATGGGAAAATACAGTTCCAGGTTGTGGATGTTTGGGGGCTGGAGTTGGGGGCAGAAAGGGGAGGGGGATGGGGATATGGTAAAACTTTCTTGCATAGCATAATATAGCTTGAGTGGAGCTGGGTATATAAGGACTAGTTTTGTACTCTGTGTGTTGGTACTACTTTTTGATAGTGGTTAAATCACATTACACTGTATCAATCAAACTCATTGTACCTTCAGTTGAGATCAGTGTTCTTTGCTATTCTACCTATTGGACCACTATACCATATAGAAGTAATTACCTGCACTGTTTATTCCATTTGCCCTTTTTTATTTTCTTTTAACTGGGGGGTGTGTTGACTGTTTCAGATAGTGGAGAGTGAAAAATACAGTGGACGAGTGAATCTCTGGGCTATGAAGATTTTCTTTTTTGTTTATCCAACCTGGCTCTGTAGCCCTGTTTAAAACATGAATGCCTATACATGACAAATACAAGTCAAAGCCAAGCACAGACAGATCACACTGGATGGAAATGCACAGTGGGTGGGTGAAAGGAAGCACTAGGATCAGGGTAGGTCATTTCCCATGGTACGGTTTGCATCTATTTTTTTTTCTTTCGCCAAGGTTTGCCCATACTAGGAGGTATAAATGTATATGAAGGATGCAGAAAAGGCCTCTCATTGATGCTGAGACCCACATTTCCCCTTCTTTGCCTCATTTGAAAGAGCTAATACTTTCCTTTCTTTCTTTCTTTTTTCTAACGTGGATTCTCTACTGTCTCATCGCTTAAGCCGAGGTGACAGTTTGGGCTGTTTAGCAAAACAGCTCCTCTCACATGCCCACCATCTTCAGTTGCCTGTCTCCTGCAAGGCTGTCTGCCATTGCTAACATCTTTAGGTCAGTGAAGCCTCAGCAGCTAACAATGTTAGCCACTAGAGTAGAAATGAGTCATGCAACAAAGCAGGCTGCAGTCGAATCCTGTCGCTTAAGAGGCTGGAGCCACTGTGGGGGTAAAGTGGTGATCTTCAAAACAGACAGAGAGAGGAATATCACAGATGGCAAGCCCATTGTGCTCGGATATAGAAATCTGTCTGCTACCGCAGAGATGCTATTTGGTAAGCTGAAACGCTTGTCTCCCTGTTTTCCTTTCACTGAAATATAGATGTGTGCAGGCCTCTGTTGTGAGACTACATCCTGCCCCTCTCCACACTCTGCAGTCATTCAAAACGAGTGCAGACTACTGTTACCCTGTATAACATTGCAGCAGACAAGCTGAATGGAAAATCTTCTCTGTCAGAGGGAGCGTTGCTTTTTGGAATATGATTTAAATTGAGTAAACTAATTATATGTTTGCTCCAGATTGGTTCCCCGGATGAAATGAGCAGCCAGAGCTTGATCTGGGATTTAAACAAAGGAAAGATTCCAAGGCTATTATCACACATCATCCTCGCAGGCCAGGGACTTCTTTAATACCTTTCTTTGAAACACATGCCAACAACATAAAAAAAGGGTGAAATTTAGGATCTGGGGAAAATCTGTCCTGTAGGTCTGCTGGCAGTGTATCAACAAATCATGAGCTTTGTAGCTTTAGCGCTAAGCTTGCCCGTTGCTGATTGTAGACTCACATGCATTCAAGCATTGTCACATAGGACAATGTGTTACGTAATTAGGGTTTTCAACATTTTGGTATCTGCACAATATATTGTATATCGGCAACCCCTTGTGATTGCCTGTACTTGGAATCAAGATTTATTAGACCCATATAAAAAGCAACATGGCCCTGCTTTTGTAACTCAGTGGCTGAAATACATTTCACAAGATGTGGATGTGATGCTTGGAAAAAAAAAGTCAGATGCTGATTATAGCTGGCAGTGGGTGTTGAGAACATTTTTGTGAATGCAAAAACCACTTTTGTGCTAAACAGCATTGCGGCCACGAAGGTCTTCATACATAGAGCGTTAGTTTAAAATATACAACAGGTCAGCTCTGTTGGATCAGACTTATGACCCCAATAATGGCCCCAACCCAGACTCAAAGACTAACACGACACCTGGGATGCCTCTTGAGGAAAAGGACTAGCATGTAGTGAATTACTTTGTCACCCGATGGAAAACCTCCAGGATGCAAACGGCAAAAGAGGAATGTTTCATTTTTTAGTGAACCCAACAATTTGACTGTCATCGTCCGATCAGGAGCGTTACATCAAATAGATGACCCCTGCCGATGAGACATCACCCTTTGCACACATGCTGCTGTGGAAATAAACATGCTTTGCTACTGAGTGGAATGGAAAAAGCCGGACCAATATGGTTCCAGTCACTTTCATTCATAAATCTGTGTTTTCTATAAACATTTATCATTGCTGTAGGCTATAATTGGTGGATCCTCCATGTAATTTGCCATAGCCAAGTCACAGCTACAACTCTACAGTCACATCAACTGATCATCTTAAAAGAGGAAAAAAAAAATATATATTCAGAGGCATTTCACATTAATTCATTTTAGATCCACTAAAAATCATTTTGACGTATCTGCACTTTTGGCGCTACAAAACCCTTTCAGCTCTTGGATTGCAAAATTGCAGTAGATTGAATAATTAAGAACAATTTTTCAGGTCTCGTCATATAATTTTATTCTAATAACAAGTACAATTGACTCTGCACGACTAAATTAGTGAACTGCTACTCATAACCAGTTGCTTCATCTATTCAGGGGAACATCACGAAGATTGAGATAGTACATAGCACCAAATTCAAGCACTGCTCTCTGGAGAAATGACAAAAGGGGCAAAGCAAGGGTCACCCACTGAATAAAACATATAATTGCACTGATGGGTAAATAGTCAAGCAATTGCAGTGCCATGCTAAGCGGCTGACAGCCGAGTATGAATCTTAATTAATAACTCGCCATGCGCTCAGTTGTCTGATTGACGATAGGTGAGGAACACAAGCCAACTGTAGCATGAGGGAAGTGACAGAAGATCTAGTCAGCAGCTGACACATTTGAAATTATAAGTGGAAATTACTAGGAACTGTGGTGAAATTAATGCATGGTGGCAGTTGCTAACAGGAATTAGCCTGGGTGGTGACGACAGAAATACAGTCCTAATTTTCTCATACAGAACAAGGCGTCCTGCTGGATCGCTGGAGGATGTAAGGCTAGGCATACTGACAGAAAAAAAGTTGTTGGAGGGGAGGTGCTGCAATGACTCATGAATCAGGGGTTATATAAGTGAGCAAGTGCATTAAATGGATGTAATTCTATTTTGGAGAAGCATGGCTACAAAAGCAATGCAAGGTGAAATGGCTACATTTTCGAAAAAAAGAGAAAAAAAGCTACTTTTGTGGAAAATTAAAGCATTAGACGACCTTCGGCTGTACAGATTGAGAAAGCCAGTGATAAGTGATAACTTCAAAACTTACACAAGCAGGAAGGGGAAATAAAAAAAAAGAAAAAAGAGTGATGGGAGATAAATTAAATCTTGAGCTAGCTGCACAAATTGAGAGTCAGCTAAAGTAGACCTCAGCATGACTGATTGAAGAACTGGCCAAATGCGGCATCCCTTATGATCAAAATAATGTGAAAAAGGATTTTGAACACACGGGAGCAGAAGAAGAGAGGAACCACTGACCAACCACAGCTTTAGACCCAACACCTTTAATGAGACTAAAACACATGTTTGGCGGTTCTGGCGGCTGACAATGATAGATAGCCTGCTACTTGATTAATGGCATAACAGGCAACCAGAGTCACAGTGCTCCACTTACAAAATATGTTCAGTCTTAACATCCCAAGAATTGAGCCAATCAACAATTTATGCTCTGGCAACCACACTGGAATTGACATCTGCTTTCCATAACAAGCTTATTTCATATATGAACCTGGTTAACTGACTATTTTTTGGTCTGCAGACTGACTTGTTCACCATTAGTGTCCAGTACATGTTGGCTCATCTACTAACTTTGTGTTTAGTCAGCTGAATGTTAAAGGTGCCCTGTGAAATCTCCATTATTTGGTTTATTCAGTGTTTTTGCCAAATATAATCATTATGTCCTAACAGACATGTCAAATGCATCGCCTACCTCATAGAACACTTGTAGAGATTTCATTATTGAATGCTTTTGTTCAGCTTTCCGTCTTGTTTTTCTTTGCAACTACAGATTGTTGCTTTTTGTTTTCGACCTCCCCAGTTGTCAGTATGCATTGCTGCCTCCCATGCTCTTTACATGCATGTACATGTTGGTAGAGCATGCAATACCAACCCTTTATCATCAAAACATTGCTCAACAGCACCTCTAGTGGTCATAAACTCTGCAGGGTACCTTTAATGTTGCTGCTCACTTGTGAAAACCTCAGCTTACACTTATGTCAAGTCAGACATGTTTTCAAGTAAGGGCTAGGTCTTAACAGACTAGGGCTAACAACAGTTCAGATTGAGTGAAGTATGACTGAAAGAGGATTCATTCATTTTATCCCATCCACACTGCAAGTGCCAAGATTCAAAAGGCTTCTGTTTGTCACACGCTCATACAGTATGTACAGTGAAATGAAAAGTGACTGTTCTCAAGGCTGGACTACTGCAGGGACTTCTCCCTCTCTGTTCATTTAGTGTGAATTTTTACATGAGATAAGACAAAAAAAGAAAAAAAAATACATAAAGTAATAGCAGATGAGAGGCAATGTCATTCCCATTAACAAACATGTCTTTGATTTCAAAATAATTCATTTATTTATTTTTATTTTAGACAGGAGCAGTTAACACTATATTCCCAGAATGTCACTCATACATCATGCAAGGAGATTTATCCCAAATCTGTGCTGCAATGAGACAAAAGTGATCACACTAAATATGTATCAGCTGTTTTTGTTGGCCAAGTGAAACAAGATCTTAAATCTGTGACAGATGTTATCTGGAGCCTATGCATTTACTATTTCCATCACAGAGTGAAATGAAAAATAGAGCTAATTGTTTTTAAGCTGCCAAAAGTTATTGTTTACCAGGTATTTAGTGTTTTGCAGGACTTATTCTCGGGTAACTGGGATCTGCATTTACACCATCACAACATACTAAAACTCTCCACTGTAACCAGCACGATGGATTCTTTTAACAGCTCTTTTTAAATGCAGGGCAAGTCACACCTATCCTTTGACAGAGGAATCATTAGGCCTTTAAACTAGGAACTAATAACCTTAAAACCTGACTGGATAGTTAAACGGGCAAATAAAATATGAAAAGAAGCTAAAATTGAATTGCTGCTTTTACACTTTATATTCTGTGGCAGATTTACAGGGAACACAAGGAGTTTTTTGTTTCATTTTGTTTTGGGTTTTTCTTTTTCTGAGGGGAAAAGTATGCCTTTTGTTTAAGTTTGGTGTACCATAAAAACTTGGACACACTTTCTATTTTGTCACCTTTTTCTAATTCAGTTTCTGGTTCATGATTGAATTCATCTTTGTTAGACCGTGAAAATTCTGTTATTTCCTCAAGCCTTTGCGGTCACATTGAGGACACTGAGTGGGTGCAGCATGCATGAGCAGCAGTGTGTTTCCATGTGCGTTTGGTGAAACACTTTCAAAAAAAAAAAACAACAAAAAAAAACAACAAAAAAAAACCACAGGATTCATGGAGTAGTTGTAAACTTTAAAAAAACACATGGCCTGCAAAAATCTGTCACTCCTTACTGAGTGCATTTACAAGGGAATTCATATGCTGATATTGTTTTTGCCAGTGACTGAGGCTTGTAAACATCATATCCATTAGGGTTTCTTTCTGCAATGTGCCTAATTTCCGTTTCTGTGTTAGGATTTTCAAATATTCTCTTTATTTCGTGTCATATGGTGTCTGGCTTGTCCTGAATAAGACTTGAATTTGGATTTATTTGCTTTTCGCTTGTAATAGCACACATTTAGAACAGCGTTCACATCCAAACAGCAGATGTAAGATAACAGTCTGAGAATGCCCCAGGGTTTAATGACTCCCATCCGGTGTCACCCTCCTTTAAAAACGTGTGTCCATCCTTCATAAAGGGGAAGCTCCGAACCAATCCAGGTAGCATTTCTTCAGTCATTTTCTTTTAAATCCCAACACCAGTATGTTTTAATGAGCCAGTCTAGCAGGGTGAGTATAAATCCACACAGTTCGGGACTGAATACGCTTAAAAAAAACCCTGTTCTAGGGGGATGCTTCACTTTTGTTCCTGTGTAAATCTACCCTGACCGTGGTCAACAGTCAGCCTGTGTTGTAGTGTTTGGGGGGCGGGGAGGGGGGAGAGACAGAGAGATGAACGAGCACTGCGAATGAATGTAACGCAACGTGCCATTTTCTGACCTCAAATCGCAGCAGAAACAACAACAATCAAACCTCAGATTCATCCTGAGAGGTTTTTGCTGGCAGTCTGCAAACTAAAGGTGGACTTGTTCTTTGAATGCCATGTGAAACAGGGGGAACTATGTGAGCAGGTCTGGCATTTGTATTGTAGATTATTTGTCACTTGTCTTTCTTTCTGGTTAAATAGTAATTACTCTTCTGGAGCACAATAAATGATTTTAATATGCTGATATGTTTTTTTTTTCTTTCTTCTTCTCTCGAGTCTTCATTTATTATTTTCTGTGGCTGTTGCTAAGTTGACTAATTTAATTCCTGAAGTACACATCAACTCTCACTCACAAGTAATTACTCTGGCAATTTATTTGTGGCTAGATTAAATTTGTTTCTGTGACTGAAAGCCGAACATGTTTTGTCATCAGCAGCATGCATATTAAGATTTAAAGAAAAAAAATGTCTGCTAAGAATTCCTTTATGTTCTTTATGTTCTTAATAAGGAGACATATTAGACGGTTTCTTTGTCCAGCTTTTCAAATATCTTTCCGTGAATTTTCTGTTAATGCTTTATTTCTGTAGCAAAACTGAACTTATGTGTGTGGTGCATTTTGAATTATGTTACTCTCTCCATCTAACAGTGTCTTTGGATCCATACAGCCCGAAGAAAATTTTCAAAACCAGATTTCTTCTTTGCCTAGACCGTTTCCCCAACACATAACTGAGCTCAACATCACTATGAATTTTTGACAAAATATGAGAAATAGCCTCCCTCTCGTCACAGCCAATTTAAGATCTTAAAATGCCCCTTTTTTCTCCTCTCACTGCACTCATCTTTACTAGGCTGAAAAATCCTGAGATCAGCATAAATTGCAAAAAAAAATAAATAAATCTTGACTGGCTAGTAAATGAGCCTGCACACTATCTTGTGGATACATTTCAAGTCTCCACTCTGTGTGTTTTATACAGCATGTTGATGCAGTGCTTTGCAAGGTCGCGTCGCAGCAAGAAGTTTCTAAGTTTCTCCCTTCTTCTGGAGTCCACCTCCCACATGCAATACCACCTGCATTTTCTTTTAGTTTTTTGCTTGTATTTGTCAATGTATTGCTCCCCAAAGTTGTTAGAGAGAAAACTCTGTGAACGCTGTGAGCACAGCAAACAATTTTCTTGCTTTTTTTGTGTGTGTTTCTTCTATTGTTCTCAAACTGGTCAAGATAACCTGTTTTCTCCAAAGGCCGGTTTAGGAAAAATGGGTCACAGTCTCCAAAAAGGAAGACGGTTTATTTCTGATTAGGAAAAAAAAAAAAAACACAAAACAAAACAAAACAGCAAAATCGTCCTCTGGGATGGCTTCTTTGAATCATGAAATGTGAAATTTCTGCCATTTGAGACAAATATTCATAGGTGATTATTTTTAAAGAATGCCTTACACACAGCTTTCATTTGAGCTTTCAGTCATCTTCAGTTGAAGTAGTGACTCCGGGAGCTTAACATTTACGAAAAAAAAAAGCTGCAAAGTGAGGAGAGATAGCCACATACAGAAACAGTGCCATCTTGTCAACTTATAAAGGAAGTCTAATATAGTTTTGAAATTTTCTACCCAATCAATCAGACTTTTCTTGTATCCAAATGTGCACACACCTGGCGCAAAATCTATACACAAGGAGGGTTTTTTTGTTGTTTGTTGGTAAAATGCAAGTATGAAAAGGACACATAGAACTGGCAAAGTAGATGGCCCAATTTCAGAGACATTCAGGTTCCAGGGTTTCCACTCATTGCTGTTTGTGCATTATGACCAGCAAACACATCAGTAGTTAGTTCACAGCAACACAGATTAATGATAAATCAGCCACAAACACAATTCCATGTTTCATATATCGGAGTGGACATGATCCACTGCCCACCACAGCAATGATGCATGAACCATAAATAGCCCTATCAGTTTAAAATAAATCTTATTTCTAAAGGCAACCTATGGATGGTGACTAGAATTAGAGTAATTTGTTCATATTTGTAGACTCACGTATGAGCCATGCAGTTATGCATTGCATATTGTACATGATAAACAACATTTTTGTCAGAGACCTGAGTATAATGTATTGCTTCATATAAGACACTGTGTAAGTTAATGTCTCGTATTTTTGCTGTTTTTGTGCGGTGAAAATTTCACTACACTGACATGTTTCTTCTTGGGATCTTGCTTTTTTATACAGAGAAGGAGAGAGAAAGAAGTCTCTCTCCTACTATCTAGCAGTAACCCATGTGTAAAAACTCATTATACAAATCTGAGATCAACAATAAGTGCATAAATTATCCAGATGAAATTCAAAGAGTTTAATTTGCCATCAGAATTAATTCATTCCAACATATCGTTCTAACTTTAGCCGAGCTGAATATTCTATTTTTTGTGTCTTTACTGTAGATGTTTTCTTATTTTGTTTACACATGTTGCTCCCTGTAACACAAATTAAGGGTTTGAATCATTCAGCAGGGCTTAATGTTTTATTGTTTTCCAGCATGTGATGAGTTTAGTTATGTATTTCAGCGCTATAACCGCACAGTAAAAATTCAGAGACGTATGCTTTGTGGTGCTTTGCCTAAGCATTTCAGGGTCTGTTTTTGTGCTGATGGGCTTGCAATGCTGCTTTATATTTCCTCTAATCTTAACTATTGCACAGATACAAGCACTGTCTCGCACACACACAGGCAAAAAAAACAAAAAAAGCAACAAACTGCCATTTTGTTTTAGTACTAATTGGAAATCAATCGGAATTCATCCTCCTTGGAAAACGGTGACATTTTCTCGCTCTTTGCCAATGATTAGAAACAAATTATGCTGGAGACTGACTGACATTTGGAGAGCAGGCGGCTGTTTGGAGTGGAGTGTAAAGGATCAACAGAGCATATATTTATGCTTTCTCTGCCGCGGCCGGCGTGTGCGTGTGCGTGTGTGTTTGTGTGTGTGTGTGCATGTATTTGTCTGACCAAGGGCACACAATTCTGTGGGCTGCTCAGCCAGAGGGCCCTGTAGGAATAGCTTGATAAAGGAGGCTTATTTACCATAATAATGCATCTCATCTCTGCACATCAAACACTCCTGCCTGGTCTGATAACCCGCTCTTTAATTTAGCACAACTGTTTGATCTAGCTGTGCTGCCGCTGTCCCAGGGCCATTGTCGCGAGCAGTACAACAGTTGGGTAATTGCTGTGTACTTTAGCAGTGTTTCACAAATAGAACAGTTACATAATGTTGCACCTATAGTGCAGAGCCGCACTGAATTGTGTGTTGCCGAAGAATACGTGAAAGGGACCTGTTAACAAACCATCTTTGCAAGGTTGTCCAGAGCTGTAGGTGTCGCTTTGCTGCAATGATGAAAATTTCAGCATTTGAGTCCTGTGAAGTGCAGTTTTATTTATTATATAAGCAAGTTACATGTTTGCAAAGGTCCTCAAAATAAAGGCTGTAGCTGAGCTTTGAGGTAAACATTAGTGTGCAATGCCTGGATCTACCAATGAGGGTTGCAGCAGCATAAAATCTTCAAAATCAGAAAATATCATGATATAAGTATTAGTAGAGTATCATTAAAAAGTTGCATGAAAAGATAAGACTCACATGAAGTACAAGTACCTCAAATTTGTCTAACCAGTGGAAAATAACATCACTGCAGCTAGTCTGCTCCTGTCTGTACCTTTACATTGTGTCCACAGGGGTCTCTTTTGGATGCGAGGAGTCACATCACTTCCCATCATTGGATGCTTGAAGGCTGCAACTGGGAAAATGACTGACAGGTGCTCTCCTTTCCAGGAAACAAATACAGGCCACACCCCCCCCTACAACAAACACAGGCTGCACCTGATTGGACAAACATTTCACATCTGCACTAAGTGCTCCCGGATTTCAAACTGAATCAACGTGGCAGCTTGTTTGGAATCTTTCTCGTACATAAGGAAAACAGTTCACTGAAATGTGTTCCGGAAATCAGCAGTTGTTGAACCTGTCTTCATTTTAGAACAACAACAGTGGGCTTAAAAAGGTTTTCAGGATTTTCCAGAGATGGTGACTATGGACACCCTTGGTTTGCATGAAGTAAAGTCAACCTCAACTCTTTACAAATAAGGAGCAGCCATCGTGATGTCTAGTCTCTTGAAATACAATGTAGCACTGCCAGAATGCATTGCAGAGCAGCTTACATACACAATGAAAGGGGAGGGGGAATGACTTATCCCTTGGATATGAGGTGCCTGAACAACACAGCAACTTAGGTGTAGCCACTAGCCTGGATGTGGAAAATGATTTTGATGGTATATTTCATGATCAACATTGCAAACTGGATATTTGTTGTTTGTTTTTGTCATATCTGAAGTAATCCCAGGTTGCTTATCTAAATTCTAAATCAATTTTTCTACTAAACAAAGGATTCCTAAATATTTTTTGTTTCTCATTTTCTGAGTTCAGTCCACGCAACTTTAAGATATTCTGTTAGTTCCATCCTGCATGTGAAATGCTTGACATGCTTTCAGAAACATATGCAGATGCCACTTGTGTTTTTTAAATTGTTTTCAGGGTCACAATGCAAATTTGCTCGATGTGTCTAAAAAACAATCAGATTTGAAATGTTGTGTAGAACTAGCTTACAGTGCAAGAATGAAGTAAAGAATTCAGGTCTCAATTTCCAGATGTACTGCCAATCAAGATAGCAGTAAAGTGTGTCGAGCTGCATTACAGCAAACTAATTTTGCCGTTATTTTTCAGATGGGAAGATTAAAACTGTGAAATTATTAACTGAAATTCCCAAGTCACTTATTAGATATCCAAAATTTGCTCTGCTTTGAGGCAGATGAGTCACACTTTACCCCCTTAACAAGCAATTTTAATCACTCTTTTGTTCTCTTCCTGACAACACACAGTAAAAGCTTTGTTCATAGTCTGTGTTCAATTTAATTGGGATTTGCTGAGTTTCTGCATCGTCTGAGTCGGTCCACTGGATGCTACCCTCCAGGTAAGGCAATTATAATCAACACACCATCTCTGTCTTGTTCAAGGCCCGGATTCTTCTTAAGGAACTCCTTGTGCAAAAAAAAAACAAACAAAAAAAGCAAAACAAAACTCACCCACAATGGACTTGATCGGAGCGCTGTTTACAAGTTAATGATCAAACACTTTTGGATTACAAATAACATCTGTTCGGCATATTTGAGGTACTTCAAATATGAAAAATTGAGTCCTTACTCAACCAACATAATTGATTCTATTTCAGGCTTAAACAAGTGAAGGTAAAAAAAAAAAGTGTGACAGCTATCTTGGTTGTGAACAGATGCAAATGCAAGTTTAAGACTTAACAAAGGAAAGATTTCCAATGATACGTCTGTGAACATATTTAACTGGAGGCTTACCGCAAGCCATTATTGTATTTCCTTTTATTTCATTTGATCGTGGTGGCGTCCAAACACGGACCCATATTGTCTGAGTTAGAAGTGAGCTGCTGTCAACACAAACGAATGAAGCATTTCTCTCCTGTTTCATCCTATGTCTACGAGCGATCAGGCTGCTGTGATTGAACCAAACAAATTAAATCTGAGAGGATCTGATGCTTCTCCCAGCCTGTCCGTCTGAATATCTTTGAGGTTAATGAGATCTGGCAGTCGGCCTGTTCCCGTTGTCTCTCCACAAGTGAAAAAAGTTGGAACTGTCCATGGTAAAGCTAATTTAACAAATCTGACAGCACCAACAACAGTGCCTGGTGTAGCTGCATGGTATGTATAGACAGGCAGCACCTTGAATAATGCAGGGAGACATCAGTTTTGTATACCTCAAAGATATGTGCAATAGGTGGTTCAGCTGGATTTATGTCTTCCCCGAACTGCACGGCAGACAGTGATGTTGGAAACTTCATCGCTACACTCCTCTCTATGATGAGATAGGGTGCGTGAGTCTCGCATTTGGCCTATCTGTAACTATCCGAAGCTGACAATCTGACATTCACGCCTACTCAGTGCTGTGATTAGCCAACCGTGCAAAGGTGAGAGAGGAGTCAGATGTGCTTCACTTCATTCCCTCAAAGCGTTCACAAGAATAGGATGGATGGATAGGAAGCTCCAAAACATAATTCCACACTTTTGCAGGCGTGTAAACATCGCAAAAGCAGCACAATTAATGAATGTCAAGTGTAAATTAGACGTACTTCAAGAAGTATGGTTTACTCCATAGTTATTTAAACACTACGTGACAGAATAAAGTCTCATCTACAAGGCAAAACAGCTTCGGCCAACATTACTGCCTCTTAGTCTGTACATTAGTGCACAGAGCGTAGAACAGGGGTATTCAACTAAAATTCAAAGAGGTCCAGTCAGAGAAAATGTATTAAAGCAATTAGTGCGATATATGATGATGTAACCTAGAAGTTTTATTAGTGTGTGCATGTAATCAATAACTGACCATCAAATCAAATAAATTCAGTACGGTTCAAAAACATTTTGACAACATTTATTAACAAATAACTTTTGATATAACTATACATCTTAAAATTAAGTGCATAACTTGAAAAAGTAATGACTAAACCTGAACCAGCTTATATACATCTTTAACAATACCTAAATCTCAAAAAATGTAAACAATTGAACACTTTTACATTTTTTTATCTGTCTTGTTACTCCCCTTATATACCTGCTGCTTAATGGGAGAACTGAGCTGCAGTTTGCCCTGCCAGTATTTTTGGAATTGTGTATTTTGAATTGTGGTCTGAATGGTGTCAGGGCCATTCTCAAACACATTTGGAGCTCATTGGTCAGGCTGGAACGATATTCAGTTTTGATTATGTGCATAGTTAAGAAAGGTGCCTCCAGCTGTATGTTGAGCCAAACATGGTCAGCATGTGCAGGGCTATTCCGTCTCGGTGTCGCTTTATTCATTTCCTTTTTTGTCTGTCTCTCACCTCTCAACTGTTTTCTGAATGCAGAGCTGTGATGTTTAGCAGCTGCAATGCAGAGACTTCATTGGCTGAGTAGCGTCACGTGAGATGGCTGAACTCGTACGTAATTGCTCTGTGTGTTTCCTGAGCTGCTAACTAATGCCGTAAACACTGGGAAAGCTGTGCCGGTAAAGCAGAAGCGACCGGTCAAATTTAAAATCCCGTTACAGTTTACTGATTACAGGTCCGGTCCGTTTAGACGGCGTCTGGGTCCGGATCCGGACCGCGGTCCGCCAGTTAGTGACCCCTGTAGAAGTACAAATACCACATAGCTACATTAAATTAGTTATAAAGTATATTCAAAGATGTCCTTTTGCTATGACCAAAGCTCATAAGAAGTGACAAAGTGTAATGTATTTTTTCTACAGAACGTCAAAATCATAAACAACGACCAGTTTTGCTAAGTTTTATATTCCACATAGCACAATAAGTTAAATTACCAAAGACTGAAGGAAATGCTTATCCAACACTTTCCCCAGTTAAGTAAATCTTGGTCACAGTAGTGCTGGTTTCCTTTGTATTGCAGTAACCCATAATGACAATATCAATTTTCTGTCATTATTTGATGTGTGCTTAAAGTGTAAATCATATTAATTTCATGAAAGGCAAGTGTGTGCCATAAATTTGCACGCCAACATGAACATATGATGCTGGGCATTAGAAATATTGTAGAGCAGTTTGGTTGATGTGGAGATTTTTTGGAAACCACAGTTAAATGCATTAGCACAGAAGTCATTGCAATCTACACTCCAATCCAAAAGGTGGCACTAATGAACCCATATGCTGGTTGCCAGCTACCATTAAACAGCTCAGCAAGAATGAGACAGAAGCAAGTGTGTGTCATTAGTGACTACCTATGGATGTGTCAGCATGGTGGAAGGTGGGATACGGTTGATAGACATTTGTTTGGGTAAGAAAAATTGATTTTTTAAAAACTTACTTGGAAAAATACACATACAATGAGTTCTTAAAATTAAAGTGAGCATCAGAAGTGACATTTTGTGTATGTAGCCAAACCTTTATGCTTTGTGTTGCTGTGTCAAACATTTGACACTTGCTTCAAATTGGTGCTTTTGACCCAAAGCTAAGATCAATAGTTCACTGGGACATTTAATGTATCACAGTGGATTTCTCATATTGAGAGTGTGATTAAGCAAAATCAATAGTGCTTCATGAGAGGCTCAAATGAAAACATTAATCCTGAGGCTGAGCTGCATGATAAACTGTACACTGGTGCAACAAAACACCAGCAGACTCTGAAACTTTAATTTGACTGCAGTTGCTCTGACCTCCGATAAAACTGTCTATTGTGACCATCCCTCTCAGTCTAGACAGACTAACTGAGTTTGAATGTAATAATTTCTGGAAAGATGACAGCGTTATTGTGCTGGAATCTACAGCCTCACTGAATGATGAGTGACCCTGTCTGCTGTGATGCTCTGCCTTCTAAGAACTGCTTTAATTAGCAAGGCTTCAACCATGCTAAAATTACTTCTGTAGTTCAGATAAAACTCAAAATCTTCAGTCACTGCAGCATGTGTGAAACTGTGGTGTCCATTGCAACAAAATAGTTGCCATGAAGAAAGGAAAGAGAGGAAATATCTTAAAAACTAAAAACACCCCTGTGCCACATCACTAAAATGTTAAATGATTAAAAATTGCAAATTAAATTTTATATGTAGGGTATTGGATCTCGTGTATGATTAAAATTAAACAGGTTAGGTAGAGTACATTAAAAAATACAGGCCCCAAAGTGCAACCTCAATGCAACAAAAGTGATTACACATGTTATTTGCATTGAAGCCTGATTGCGTAAACAAGGTTATAGTGGTGGGTAGATAAAGATGATTAAGCTACTGAACATGAGTTGAAATGCAGCATTAGTCGTCAGGAGGTATATAAAGAGCCTCAGCGCTGATAAAAAAAAAAAAAAAAGCCAACGCTCACAATTTGCTGTTCATGCAACCTTGCATTGAAAAACAACTGAACAGCAATTTGTTCATGCAACAATTTGCATCCTCACAAAAACAGCTGATTGTGAGGAGGAAAGACCACCAATGATAACTGATCATATAATAATAACAATAACAGGACAGTGTGAAGATTTCTGTCATAGAACATAAACTCTATGCCTTTACAGCTGCAGGAAGTCAGAGCTCCAAAGGCCTGATCTGAACCAGGACCAGCAGCATGTTCTGCTTGTTCAACAACTGTTTGATAAACTGCTTTTTAACACATTTAGGAGGATTTCAATCTTTATTTATCCTCAGTTCTTATAGTTTTTTTCTAAAAATGTCAAAGAGGGAATCATTACACACAAAACTATAGGAATACACTTGAAATTTGTGCAGGACTGGTGTTTTCTGTGTTCAGGTGGATCAGCTCAGTTACCAAAAAATAAAGGTAGACATACAAAATATTGGAAAAATAAAGGAATGTAATCTCACTAATGAAGAGTGCAATGCATTGTCCCACTCATGTCATTGATTAACCCCTAAAAACTCCAAAAAAAGTTCCAAATTGAGAAGTTTATTTTCATGAAAACAATTCTTTCCTGCCTTAAAATGGCTGAGATGTAACTCTACACTGTTGCAGAGTTGCAGAAGTAATAATGTGCTCCAGCTGGTGTGTGCTCTTTGCAGCTGGAGCACACCAGTTCACCCTCATCGGTTGGAACACTGTAAAACTGCACAATGGAAAGTTGGAATATTGGAGCAATTCAAGTAAATGTGGTCAAACCAGAAACCAGTTCTGAAGACCAGCTATGTGACAGAAAAGCCCCACAAAACTGGTTAGGTACGAATGAAAACCTGGCAGTCTTAATAAGTGCCATCAGTTCACTGCAGTTTCATGTTTGAAATGCTCAACCGTAGCTCAGTGGTATTGGTCACTTATTTCTCTCATGCCTTCTTGCAAAAAACACTACAGAGATACGTTACTAAGGTAAAAAACTAGATTTTAACCAAAGGGCATCTTTAAATATGGACCTTTCAATGTAGTTTAACATTGCAATGATACCGACCAGGAGACTTAAATTTTGTAGTATACTGTGTGCATTGAAACAGATCAAACTGAACGTTTAGACTCCAGCCACCAAAGCAGATTGATACAAGGTCTGCTGCATTACTCTTTTCAGCCTCTTTGCCTTTCTTTCATTCTCATCTTGCAGAATAACCTGCAGTTTTATCATGCCAGTTAACTCATCGCTGTAACTGCTGAGAACTCAGAACACAACAGTGTCACTCAAAATATGACCAAGTCATATACTTAGAAATTTTGTGAAGAAACATCCGAGTTAATTAAATTAAAATTGAGGTGAAAAGTTCCAGGCTCAGCTTTTCACAGGTTTCCCTGTACACTGTTGAAATATTAGCAGCACTCCACCTGAACTCACTTTTGGTTTTACTGTGAAATAAAATGTCAGGCAATCTGTCAAACTATTGACCTGTGTGATTGTGTGACCACTCGGCCTTGGTCGTGTTGATATTACCACATTCCTACGTCTCAGCAATTACTTTGGTGTGTTATCATAAAAGAAGAGTTGGTCAGAGCTAGAAAGCTCAGTGTATGGGAAAACATGTTTTCTTTAAAGCTGGTACTCTGCCATAAGCCCAAGCATGTGCAACATTTAAGTACATTTCTGTGCATGTACACAGATCAGCCACAACACTGAAACCACCACTGATGAGTGAAGTGAATTTAGAAAAGCTAGACAACCCCCCCACCCCCCCCACCCCCCACCCCCCACCCCACCCAAAATAATCTCTGATCGCTACAGTATAGATACTACAGCTAATCCACAATACTAAAATGTGCATTAAATGCCATTCAGTAGTCGGAGGCAACTGGACTTCTTTCTGGTTACACTAAAGCATGCATTGCTTGTCTAATAGGGTTTGAAATGAAGCCTGCAGCCTAGGTGTTATTTCTGACTCCTTTTGAGGTGGTGCAGTCCTGTGATGGCCAAGATCAGGTAATTTCCTTTCTTCTGCAGACTTACAAATGGTCATCCATGCTTTTAGCTCTCCCAGACTCTGATGTGACAAGGCAGTTTATTTTGTTATAAGCAGGTGAAACATCTAAAGAGTGCTGCTGTTAAAAGAAAGAAAGAAAAGAAAAGAAAAACCCAGGTGCCAGACTTTTAACACAAACTAAGAGAAGCAACTGAATTACACCAATCGTTGCTGTCCTTCACTGGCTACCTGTGAGTTTTAGAATTGATTGTAAGATTTTATTGCTTGGTTTTAAAGCCTTGAATGGTCTGGCTCCTGCTGCCTCTGTCTGCGATCTGCTAACTTCCTATAAGCCTCACCATTGCTTGAGATCCTCTGGCAATGTTTACTAATGGTTCCAAATTTCTTCTTGCCCTTGTGGAACTCTCTGCCGAGACTTCTCAGGCAGACAAATTCAGCTTCCTTTTTTAAATCTCTTGAAACACACTGTCTTTTTGTTGGTCGTTTTCTTAATTGATAGCAATACTTGTAATGCAAACATTTTGTTGTGTTACATCAACAGCACTGACTCTTATGAGTTACTTTTGTTACATGCTTGTATAGCAAAGCAGTTTGTTTATTTGAAAAGAGTTGAAAATAGACATAAAGATGACAAAATGCATTTTGAACAGTGATATGGGAAAAAGTAGACGCAAAGGCAACATGCGAGTCAATTCTATAATATAACCTTCTACTGAAAGTACAGGTTTCACCCAGATTTGAGCTTTTCTATTTGTATTCAGGTTGGTATGTTTCAACAAAAAGGTGAAAAGACAGAGTATCAACACCGTCACCGTACTTCCTCTGTTTTCCAGATAGGACTCCTGCTCTCCTCCGGTGTTGGATGTCCAGCCATCGTTGTCAGTCATCCAGTGTCAACATCACGCACCAATTCTCCCACAGGACCAGATAGAAAGGTACAGAATAGCTCTTTCAGCCCTGACACATAACTCACCCATGAGGGAAAGGTAAAGAAGACTAACAGAGAAGATGGTAATGATGGATGGGATTCGAAAAGACAACGGGGGGGGGGGGGGGGGGGGGGGTAGAAAAGCAGGAGCTGCATATGAGGAGTTATGGTGGTGGAGACATGCACTGATGGAAGTATCGTAGAGATGCATAATGTTGTTGACTTTCAAAGAAGATGAGTGTCTTCACTGTGGTTTTGAGGCTGATATATTGAGATAGTAGTAGCATTTATTTCTTCTTTAAATTTGGCCAGTCCTTGTAGACATATTGCAGTTTGACTGACTTTGGATTTATGATGCAAATAATCAATGTTCCTGTGTTTGTATGGGCCAGTCCAGTTTTGAGATAAAAATCCAAAAGCCTTCTTCAAGCTGATTTCATCTTTTAAACCTGCAGTGTTGGACTTTTGTCTCCCCCTTCTGGCAGTTATAGTAATTGCAGAAACATATGCTGATGCTAGTGGCGCATACCTCACCATTGATCCTTTTTTTCCCCGACTGTAACTCTGTTTTTAAATGGCAAGTTATTTTGGTTGACATAAAACATATTGCCACTACTGTGCCAGCTCAGGAATGTCCCTCTGGACACCAGATTGACCCTCTAAACCTCCAAACCGATCGGCAGGTTTAAAAGGCATGTTGTCTTTTTTTTTTTCTTTAATGGCTAAAATAATACCATTTAATGGTCAGAAACTGTAAAAACAGAAAGAATCATCAGTTTTTCCCTGAACTACTTCACTAAAAATCTAAGCCTAAAAGCATTGTACTGTATGTCTCATTTTAAAACTTGCCAAAAACAAAATGTTTGCCATGATCAGACTCTGTAAAAAAAAAAAAAATAAATAAACAGACTCCTTGGTGCAGTCGTGAAACCATAAGTCACTCACCTGCAGCCAACAGTAATGTAACGAAAATTCAGGATTTTTTGGGATAAACTGGGCTTAGTTTCCTTAGTCAGTTTTGTTCAAGGTGCATGACTTAATATTTCAGTGACAAATAAGCCCATAGTGTGTAAAATCTGAGAGAAGCATTAAAAGACCAGAAATTGCTTCGAGTTTAAGAGGTTTAAAATGTCAGTTTACTGCAAAATACAGAATGATTCATCTGACACCGATTGCCTTTCATCAGGCTTGTGTGGCTTGAATATAGCTATTTTTTGTCTGTCAAAGTCCTATACTCAATGTTTAACTGTCTTTGTACAAGTTTTACTAAGAAACACATCCAGAGATTCTGTAGAACCTCTAACATGTTGGAGCGTATTCTCTCCGAAATCAACCAAATTTTTTTGTTGGCTAAACTCAACTACAACTTAACCATACTGTAACACAATATTTTTTTTTCCTCAACGTTGCCATTAATTTTCATTTTTAAAGCTCACTAATGTAAAAATGCTGACAATGGAAATTAGCTACTTAAAATAATTTGCTTTTTTTTTGCAATAAAACACCAAATATCAATGGATTGTGTTAAAATAGCAACTTTTTGAAATGCCTTATTATGTTAGTGAGGTTAGGACAAATAGCAGAGTCATTTCTGTTTTATGTAGATGCATGGAATAACAAACTATCAACACCATTCTACATCTATAAAAACAAAACCATAACAATTTATAAACCAGTAACAGAGTTTATTTTGATATCAGTGTGCAAACTATACCATGGCTGCTGGGGGTGCACTTTTTATTTTATTTTTGGGTTTTTTTTCATGGTCATAGACAACAGATACCACATTTATTTACCACTTAATAGGGACTTTTTTTGTCCTACTGATATGCATAGGAAGTAGAAGAAAACATAGAAAATAGCCACTGATACGCATCATTCTATATAAAGGTAGAGACCAAGTAGCAATAGTTGTAGACTTCATTGCTGATAGATAATGTGTTCCATAAAACATCTTTCATCTTCTGTTGCACAATGGCAAAAAATAAAATCAAGTCCTTTGATAAATGTTGTATCTGCTGTTTGTCACCAGGATAACATTTGTTTCATTTGTGGTTTTTGAAATCAAAATCAAGTCTCTTGGTACTTTATAATTTTATTCCTGGAATTTCTGTCTCTGAGAAACGTGGTCAGGAACAGCAGATCTTTTTTTTTTAGATAATACACTTGATTTAGACTTTCATTTTGTGATATTCAAATGTGTAAAAAATAATGATAATAAGAAGACCAGTAATAAGCAGTCGGTGCCATGAAGTGGAGAGAGACAGAGATGCTGTTTATTCAGTAATAATAGTCATCCACTGCACCAAGTGAGCTCTATGATGTTGCGCCACCATGCTTCGATGGTGACGGCAAGAATAGCACGCATGCTGGTATCTTTATTAAAGTGAATTAATGATGAATCACCCTCATCCATGAATCATACATCAATAATAGTCTAATTTACAGATACAAAAACAGAGAAGAGCATGGCAAAAAGACCCACCAAAAATTCCACCAATAATGTTTGCAGGGGAGCTCATGTCTTATTAAGAGGAGCCAACCAAGCTCTCCCTGGATCCCTTGTAGTTCGCATCCTGGTTTATATTCCGTGCCCTTTGAATTCTCGACAAATCCTCTGAAAACCCACCACAACCTGATGCTCTTAATGAGTAGTGTGTGCAATCAAAACATTTCATATTCCTCTGCGCCACAGAGCTCTATTGATGTCCAAAAAATAGTTGTTTTTTTTTCAAAAAAATCCCATCACTGAGCCACACTGTTGCACTGGGTGCCATGTACCTTCATTACCATTAAACACACACAGTGTAATGTCTTTTCAGTACCCAGAACACTGTAATACTGCTGGAAATTTATCCATAGCACCAAACTTAACTTGTTAAGCTCAAAATTGTCTCCAACAAAAATGTTATTCAAAGTGAGCATAGGCCTGTGGTGCCCAGGTGTTTTCGAAATCAATATTTATTTAGAACTATTATTAGATTAGAATGAACTGGCTTGGGTTTGAGCATCGCTGGCAGCGTGGAGAAAAACAGGATGTGCTGACGGACAGATTTGTGCACTGTTGTTTCAGGTCTGTTCATTGAATTTGTTAACGATAACAAAATTATGCAATATCTCAAACCTTGTCCTTTTTAAAGCTCATTTTCCTTCACCCCATAGGCATGGCATAATTACACAAAAAGCACATAATGTGATCAAACAGCAATAAACAAACAGGACAGGGAAAAAAGACATTTTACATATTGCAATGCACAAAAACAAGATATTAATTTCAAGTTCAACATGAGCTGGGAAACTAAAGGTTAGTTCACTAGTGTTTATACAACACAACACTTGAGTTGTAACTTTATTTTTTCTTCAAAAAAATACATCATATGCAGTTTCTAACTACTGTTTTGGAACAGTATTACACACATTCATGTATTGTAACAGTAATCTTACATTAGCGTGAGAGTGGTGTTTGTAATCCATCTTTGCTGTCACAGTCAGTAAAATGGCATTCAGACTGACTGAACTGCCACAGTAAAGGTTATCAGTCCATAACGTGACCATAATCAGTCTAAACTAGGCTAATGTGCCAAATTTATGGCCTCCCTTTTACCTTGTTATTCTAAATCTAATCAGTGTAGATAAACATGATTGTGGTATAACCAAGGCTGCAAATTCAATGGATTTTGTTCAGCAGTTGTGTGAAACTGCAGAGGAAAGATTTGAAGGTTTAGCTGACATTCTCCCTCTGCCCCTTGATTGATCAAGGCTCTCTGGATTGAACAATTAGTAGAAGTATCAAACTTGGAAAGGTAAAAACCACAACGGTATGACAGCAAGAAAAAAAAAGGGAAACAAACACACACACTTCCGTTGTAATTCTCCAGAACTGAATCAACATCCAAGCTGTGCTTCAAGGCGGTTGACCACTAAAAAACAATTGGTGTTTCTGAAAAATGTGGACGCTGGATGCATTCAGTGCATTCCTGTCTCGAGACAGAAGGTCACAAGATGTGATGGCTTGTGAAAAGTTGACATAATAGGCTCTGGAGCTGTCAGTCAGCAGTGGGCATCAGCTGTGTGTCTCCAATGCCTTTGCAGCAAACCTGAAGGAGGCGAAAGAATAAGGGGAAACAGAAATTTTATATATATATATATATATATATATATATATATATATATATATATATATATATATATATATATATATATATATACTTTTTTTTCTTATAGTCTTATACTTTTTTTTCTTATCCAGCCAGCTTTTTTTTATTGCTTGCACTCCTTTAGTTTCCAAGGGCTAAGGGATAGAGAGGTCCCTGGGGAGGTTAAGGAAAGCCATACAGGTATGCTAGAGAGACAAAGAGAGGAGAAGACGGAGAAAGACACAAAACATGACAGAGGCAGAGGAGTCATCGCAAGGTGTCTCGGAGCTGTCAATCACGGCAGAAAACTGGATGGCTTGCTCTGAAGTGACCTGCAGAGTGAGAAGTGGAATGGAAATGAGGAGTTACTGCTTCCTGCGGCAAACAAATGCACTGTGAATCTTTCAAATCAAGTTATTGAATTGAAACAGACTCGCGACAGACGTGAGGTGAGTGCAGGTCACATGAAGCAGGGATAATGACGAGAAAGATGTAAAACACAGAGACCAAGACGACGTGGAGAAAGCAGTAGTTTTGCCTGGTTATAAATAAGGAGGCAGTTTAAAATTTTAGTGCAATTATATAGCATTGTCTGCGTAATCTGCTTGATTTCGTCAGATCAAGCAGATTACGCAGGTTAAACTGTATTGTGTTATCACTTTGTATAAAGCTGCACAAATACTTTTAACAATGAAATGGGGTCAATCATAATGGCAAACCCACAGGAAGATGTTCTTATTAAATATTTTTAGTCTCATTTAACACATTGGTTCGGCTTTCAGGCAGGCTCTCAACAGCCTCATTTTCAGTCACAGCAGGCAGCTGTTTTCAGTGACAAGGCTCTGATGGAGTCATTGTACACGACTGGCTCAGCACCAAACAGCAGACAACCCAAGTAAGCAACATATGGCTTCAAATGATAGCTAATGCTGCTCTGTTGACATCAAAGACACACGGAATGCATTCGGGTGGGGAAACATGGGGAGTGAATCTAACTTTTTTATAAAAATGCTGCAGTGCTATGACTTGTTTTGGCCTTGTCGTCACACACAGCTGATGTCATCTGCTCCTGGTGTTGCTTCACATCAATGGACCTTTGATCTGTATTTTGGTCTCTATTAGACACTTCAGACAGTGTGTACTTTTTTTTTCTCTCTCTCTTTTTTCTGCCACTGCACCAGCAGGTAGCATGGTGGCGCATCAGTGTTTATTTTAATTTTGGATACCAGTTTATTTTTTTATGGATACTACTTGGTTGGTTGTCAGATTTCTTGTCTTGTCAGATTTCTTGTCTTGAACTGCTCTTCTTCAATTTCAGCCAACATCTCAGCTCATAGCTGGGAATTAGGCTCTAAAAGTTTGGAGATGTTTACATGCTAAAATAACAACCTCTATTTAAAACTGCTTTCACCAATGTATCTTTAGGAGACCAAAATGGCAGCTTTTTATTACTGGCATTAAATTGATTCAACACAACAACCCTATGCACGGTAAAGCAATGATTTCACTGTTTATATGCGTTTGAGTAGCAGCTTTTGAATATCTCTACATGTGAAAAATGGGACTAACATTTATTAAAATGATGCCAAAGCACTTTATTTGAATAAACTCACCTGGTGCTAAATAATGACAATAAAAGTTCTGCTCCAAACTAAATCTTGTCTTTTAGGCCAGTTTGCTTTGTGTCAGTCACTGGTTATCAAGTGTGGTGCACATAAAGACTATTTAATGTTCATTTGGCAAAACTTCCTTAGGATGTTATAGTTAAATATCCAACCAAATGTACAGTTTTCACCTGTAAAAAGCCCTTTGAGGTCAGCAATCGCTGTTTCTGTCAACTCTAAGCTGTCAGTCTCACATCAAAAGAGATCCCCAGGGTCGAGCAGCATCCCACATTTGGAACTTTCATGTCTATGACGAAACAGTTGGCAATAGTTAAGACCCAAGCCACTGAATCAAGTACTGGAAAGAGAGAGGGAAAAAAAACAGCAAGGAAGAAACTAACAGTTATTAAGGACAGTACTAAGTGCCAATAGAAAGACGACCAACACAGTTGGGACCTGTTCAGTTACATATTTAGAGTTGGACTGTTGAAAATCTTCAAAGTTTTCATCTCTGAATATTTTGTTGTACAACACTGTTGTTGGGTTGTTGGGGGAATAAAGTCAAAATAAACATTTAAAAAAAGGTTTACAATAATTATAATTACAATAAGTTATACAATAGTATGATAGATCGCATAACAAGTGGTAGAAAAAGTACTTGGATCCTTTACTTCAATAACTGCAGAAATATTACTGAGAAAAAAAGTAGCCTCTTACTAGTGAATATCTTGCATTTAATCTACAGAACTAGTGCCAGTGCCAAGTAATGATTTGTAGTGAATTTTTATTTGACCAATAGTTTTTCTTCTGACTAAAGTGACATAAAGAAATGACCAAAGATAGGAAGACATAGTGTTTGAACAGGTAGTGATACATTTTGACTAAGTCTGTGTTTTTGTTTTGTATTTTTTCCCTACACTTTTATTAGTCAGTAATCAGTGCTAATGTCTTCAATGCCATCATAGCAATTGAAGGATTCTTAAAACTTCTACCAAGCTTTCCACAAGTCTCTGCTGAGATTTTGGCCCGCTCTTGTTTTGATATCTGGGTCTTCAAAGTTGATAGGCTTCCTTGCCATCACACTGGTCTTCAGTTCCTCTGCAGATTCTCAATGGGATTCAAGTCTGGACTCTGGCTGGGCCACTGCAAAATGATAGAATTGTTTTCGATTAACCATTTATTCTTCACTTTGGCTACATGTTTCATATCCTTGTCTCTATATAAGATCCAATGTTGGTCAAAGCCAGGTTTATCTGCAGACAATTGTTTTCCTCCATAATCTCAATCTTTTTTTACACTGCCATTTACTTAGAACAACTGAAAAATGCCTAAAATGTGTTGGAAGCCACTACCACATTTGACCACAGGCTTGGTGTTGTGTGGTTGAAAGCTTCTCCAACCAAGAGCAACCTTGTAGCAAACTCTACAAGTTTGCTGGAGTGTCTACCTTAAGATTATAGTACCAGAATTGGTCATAATTGTCAAGATGGCCTTGGAGGTGATCCTAGGATTCTTTTTGGCTTTTTGCACTACCATTCTTGTCAGAACATGGGTTGCTTTTGGCTTTCTACCATGCCCTTTGAGATTTTTCACTGTGTGTAACTCCTTGTACCTTTTTGATTTTGCTCCATGCAGTTGCCACTGGCACTTTAAAATGCTTGGATATTGGCTTTATACCCTTTCCTCATCTTGTGAGCAGCTACAATGTGCAACTCTTTCTCAGAGAAAGACGCTAATGGCAAATTTGCTAAGCTCTTTGGTTTTGGCCATGAATCATTGTCAACAAGTAAATGACTACAGGTACTGCTGCATCAGTTGCCCTATTGAACGGCTCTAGAACATGGTAGAAATTACCAGGGGTATCTGGGATGGTATAGAAGCATTTTTTTATTATTATTTATTTTTTAATGGCAGCAAATATGAATATGGAATGAATAATTTTGGACATTGCATTTTTGATGGAAATGTCCAGAAAAAAAAAACCCTCGAACTATTTACGATCGAACATTAACATCTCTAAATGAATGTCTTACTGTCTTTTATGACTTGTTTGCCATTTCCAGTTAAAAATCTAAATGACATGGGTATGGATAATTTTGGGTTTAACAGCATATATTATTAGATGGCGATTATTGATAAATTAGCATTAATATCATGTTAATGCCACAGCTCAAGCTAAAATTACTTTATTTACATGCTGCTAGGTAGTTTAATCTATAATCATTTAGTAAGTGTTTTATATTTTCTATTATCTGAATCACAAAATAACTAGTAACTAAAGCCTTGAAAAGAATGTAGTAGAGTACAATATTTTCCCCTTTTGGGTTGTGCATGACTGGAATTTCAGGTTTAGGTATCACTGAGTTTTGTATCAAACTCAAATACGTGGCATTTGTGAGCTTTTAAGAGCGAGAGGTGAAATTTGTTTGAGAAAACTTTACGTTTTATATGAAAATGGTGTTTGGAATATCAGCAGATGAAATCAGTATTATTTGGATCAGATCAGGGGCTCAAAACACTTGATCGGGACATGCATTTTATTGTGCAGGGTACTTTGAAGCCGGTCGTGAAAACACCCTAACAGTTAAAAACTACACCTCTTTAAAACATAGAGACATTTCAGAAATTTTTCTTCCATAACGTATCTTTCTAAAGCTACAGCATCTTCATCATCAGAACCATAAAATTATCTTTTCTTAATTAATATTTTTGTTTTATCTGGCTTGATCTAACATAATCTATGAGCATGAATTAAATATTAAATTAATTATTGTTTTTTTAGCTGACCAAACATTATAGGGAGGTCAAGATATTCTTTGCAATACTGTAGATTTGTGCTGCTCAGCTCGCAGACAGATACAATAGTTCAAGGAATGTGTGGTAAGGGGCCTACAGCTCAGTTTTTGTTTTTTTGTTTTGTTTTGTTTTTGGGTTTTTTTTTTTCGTTTTTTTTTTTTTTCCTGCAAGGCAGTCAATTAATCTGGTCCTGATTAAAATGTTTCCTCAACTTGCAGAGGAGTGGATAGTTTCTCGAAGTTTTTCTGTAATAGAAACACAATAAAAAGGCTTTAGTATGTGAATGGCTCCCATTACATTAGAGTCTCTCTCAGTTATGGTCATTATTTTATACTACAGATCATTAAATTGTTTTGCCATTTAAAGCAGTACACAGTCTCTATTGATGTCCATTAGTGTAAAAAACAAGTCAGTGCCGATTGTTACATCCTGACCTTTATCCAGTTTATGGGCCAATGTACTATATCAATAAGACAAAGAGAGCGGTGGGCAGTAATTATAGGCTTATCGGATGTAGTATACACAAGTCATTTGGCTTCTCCATTTTTCTCCTTGCCTAATTAGTGATTAAAATTTGAGAGGGCATAAAACATTGCCACATTAACATGACTGCTGTCTTAGAATTGTCGATTTAGGAACATTGCTGAATGGATTGCTGCTCTGTATCTAAGTAGCTGCATAAATATCCAGAGGACCAATTAACGAGAAATGTTTGGGTGTCATTGATTGTGAATAAAAGCAAGCAGACTGCCACGAAAATTGCACAAATCTATCTCTCGCATTTAAGCTGTGACCTCATTAGGTTAGACAAAGATGGTCCCTTTCCTGACTATTCTTTGGAAACATCAGGAACATGGCTCAAAAGAGTAGTAGAATAGGGGTGCATATATGCATGTATTGTCTAAGTTGGGGATTTGCAGGCCACGCAATCCCAGACCATAAGGAGTCTGGAAGAAATTTGATTCAATTTTTATAAAATACTAAAAATCATACACAAAAATTGACTGTGTTTAACTTAATTAGAGGTGATCAAAAGAAGATTTTGGACACCTGCCTGGCACCAAATCTGACCATCACAGCTTATTTTCACCAATGTAGGAGGACAGAAGACAGACCAAATGGACCAGCTAACGACCTAAATCTTGATTCCTCGTGCAGCTTGCCAAGCTTTAATTGATGAATTGCATGGGGGATAATGACTGTGTTAATCCAGCCAATTCATACAATTAATGAAAGTCAAAAAGGCTATTTATACACAAGATGGCAGGTTACAAACATGAAGCTGTCACAACCTCCACTAACAGTGGTTTTGCTAATTTTGGCAACGCTCTGGAGCACCACAATAGCAGAAGTGCTATTGGACAGGTGAACAGTGAGCCGATGTAGAATAATTTGGAATGATTTATACTCTGCAATACTATAAGCATGTAACCTTTTCACATAATAGTCAGATTTTACTAGAATCAAATTATATTACCAAATTGGTGGACACCTGCGTATTAGTGCTAGTTTGGCTATTGCAGCATCTCATGCTAGCTAGTGTGATGTGCAGGGAGAATACAAATGGATAGATTTTTTTATTTTTTTTTTTATCAGATAAAAGAGCACCAGATAGACAGAAATGTAGTGGTATGACAAATGAGGAAAATTAAGACTTGAAGCTGCAGTGATCCTTAGGAAGATGTGGAAGACCGGATTAGTGGGAAGATAGCAGGTATTCAGAGTTTAAAAGAAAGGTACAGAACAAACATATTCATATTTGTCCTCTATGGAACCAATTTTTTGAGCTTAATATGCAAACAATTTCCACTCTGATTTCAAGCAAATTAAGTTTGAGAACCATTAAACTGTAAATAAAAGGTAAAGAGTGAGAGAAATGCATGCTGCTTCTGCTGATCCTAGTATTATGAAAGCCTGTTTTTAAGTAGGATTGTAGTGGTTGTATTGTATATTGCAGAATGACAATTGTACAGGCAGATATGCTTCCTGGTCAGTGGGGCTTTTGATGTTTTTGTGGGTTTTTTTTTTTGTCTAATGTGGTCGATCAGACCATTCAGCTGGACTTGGGGAACCTGGACAAGTCTTTGGAGTTGCCAAATGTTCTAATTATGTAAATGTTTTTATTATTTTTTGGTTAGATTGTTGTTAACTTTATTTTATTCCCTCATTTTATGTGCACACAAGCAAACGAAATTGGCAGAAATAATTAAGTAATTTGAGAAATGGTTTGACTTTGTAGATCTTCCATTTGCGTCACCGGGAGTAATAACTCCTGGAGAAGGAAGGATAAGAAAAATGCATTGAAACCAGTCTATGTTTACAAACAACTGAGTAAAAAGTTAAAGAAGAGACTTGTTTAGAAGAGGAAAATAAACAGGCGCACATTTATTCAAAACTGAATACATACTGAATACAATAATGGACTTGATGTTAGAGAAGGCCAGAGTTACTAGTGTAAGACTTCTGGACATTGCATTGGGATTGTCATTGGATAAGATGAGAAACACTGAAATGTTGATTCGCATCCAGAAATCTGCTGTGTGATCTTCACAATGAAGGCATATTTGGTGTCTCATTCTGCCAAACTGCATGTTACTACTAAACATACTGTATATCTCCTTCTTCTATGCTGCTGCCTTAGTCTGATAATTTGTTTGACATAGTGGTAATGTCTGTAGCTGCAAAGCTAACTGCGCCATCACTTCCTTTTGGCAGCGGGGGTCAATCAGTGGGAGGTAGGGAGTTGGCACTATTGCCCCTCCTCTACGAGGATAGACTCTTCCCTTATCTTGGGCACCATCTGCTGCTATTGATGTACTACAAACTGTTGAAATTCCAAAAATCCACAAAGCCTCTCTTATTGTACTGTCACTCTCCAGAATTTTACTTGTTGCCTCCAAGCGGGTAAAGAGCAAAGGAATAAATAATCAGTGCTTCTATCTGTCAGTGATGCCCAACCCCAGCTGTAATCTAAACCCATTTTAAATGTGTTTGCTGCTGTGATGATGCCGTCTGTGTGACGCCATCCACATTTACAGTTTATATAGTACTTGCTAGACCTTTTAGTTGGCTGGCAATGGCTTGGAGAAAGATCCTGATGATGAATGATGGCCTGAACTCCAGGGCCCACGAGCTGAAACTTACAGTCGCGGTGAAGCAGTAATGATCTAACCTTGCCTCAAGGAGGTCAGTGGAAGCTCAGACTTCATCTGAGTTGGGGAGATCCTCATGTAAAGAGACAAGAAGATGATTTCAACCCTCTGCTTCTTTTAATGCAGGGGTGATCACTGACATGCTTCCTCAGTCTGACTCTCCTCCCTGCACTTCTCTCTAGGAACAGGTCAGTGTCACTAGCATCCAACAGCAAACAAACGTAACCTGAGTCACCGCTACTGATTAACTGATTTTGGAGCTTTAATTAAAGCTTGGTTCCCTATTGACACCACTTGCTCTCTTACCGATAATCAGTTACCACGGTAAAATTTTAAATGGCCTTTGTGCATGAACCATACAGTAGTATTGACAGAATGAATGACAAAATTGACACTGACAAGGAAATTAGAAAATTAATGTTCTACCCCCAGATTTTAAATCCAGACTCTGCTAGAGCCATTAGTCAAATGGGGTTCCCATCGACGTGTAGATTGACATTGACTAGAGGAAATGTTCACTCCGTGGCGACAGTAATAAATGTGGGCTCACTGAAGCACAATGTTATTCAGCTCCACTGCCTGGTTGTTTTATAAAAGGCATCTGTTTTTATTTATGCCCAGACGTTATAGAGATTTAAAACGGGATGAGGCGGGTGCTTAAAAATCCAAACCGTCATCTCCATAATCTCCAGCTCAGTAGGCTCCGCTGGACTGAGAGAATGAAAATTACAGCCTGTCAGGCATCAATGACATAGAGAAATGTGAAAATGGTGGACTTTTAACAGCCAGCCTTTTCCTCTTACATACCCACAAAAAAAAAAAAAAAAAAATTCAAAAAAAAAAAAAAAAAAACATTATTGCTGGTCCATTTAACATTATGTCAGGGAAGGTCATTCCCCCTTAGTTAAGTCTGCTGGGAAATTGAACCTACATTTTCTCAAGTGAAGATGAAACAGCACAATAATTAAGGTGAAAGCTTAATTGAGCTAGGATGCCATAATGTAAGCATAGCAAAGGCAGGTGTGCATGCTCCAAAGCTATTTAGAACATAGCATCCTTTGTAATTCAAGCTTGAAAGTATCTTGTAGGCATATGAATTTGTACTTCAGGCAGCTTCTCACAAAGTCACTACTTGCTGTTCAATTACTGTGACAGAGGTGAGCAAACTCTTGTGGATTACCCTAGCATACTGATCTACATGTTACGAGACAAGTGCAAATGCAGGCACTACAGAGTTTTTTGAAACTGTGTTTTTTAAGATATCACAAGGTTTTAATGGATTTCAGTTCTTCCTCTACTAGTATTAGTTTAATATTACTTGAAGTGAGACTCCCAGCAGTCTTCATGTGCAGCTACAGATCTCTAAAGACTCCAATGCATTTAATTAACTTACAAAGTACCAGTAAGGCTTGTGGCTTATTCCTTCTATCTGAGCTGGATTTAACATATGATTAGGAAAAAAAAAAAAAAAGATATCAGTGCTTGGACAACAAACACATGGTCAACTCTTAGCAATGACCAAATATCATATATATATATATATATATATATATATATATATATATATATATATATATATATATATATATATATATATATATATATATATCACATATTGAGTGCTACAAAATATTAACTTCATATGACAATAACATATTAGCTTACACATTTTGGATGCACATACACTGCTGAAAAATTCTAAAGCATGAGCACGATATTCAGGAAAGAGCTGGGCTATATTGTACTATTATAATGCTTTAAATTATTTCTGTCTTTGTCTTGAAAGCTCAGTTTATCTGCATATTAACTGGTCCATTTTAGCAGTGCTTATATTTGTGACAAGTAAATTAAAAGTCAGATGATATGAAATGATGAGTCCAGTAGTATCAGTGACTGTAGTGATTGCTGTTTAGTCATGTTTAGCACTTAAAACTCAAGATACATATGCATAAATTGATCCTAGCAGCAGCTCCCAGTCTGTCCTGCTGTGCTAATGTTATTAGGTAGTTTCACAGACTGAAGAGACACGCTGCTGCTCAGCTGTAAGTGCTCTGGCGATCCCGAACAAGGTGAAGAGCTGAAAATTTCTGATTTGATGTGCTTTAAACTGTACTTAAGGGATTCCTACTTTTGTTTAGTGTTTGCTAGCATTAGCCATCAGACATTACTCGTCTGCTACCGTGCTACACCATATGGGGCTTTAAAATGAATTGTGCAGTTAGCCACCGCTAGCTCATTCATTCACTCCCTGTTCTGTTGCTGTTATAGCAAAGGACTTGGAAGGAATCCCCCTATCTAAGAATCGATGTTTCGCCGAATGTGCAGCCACCAGCTTTGCTTTTGCAGCAGCAACTGATTTTTCATGTATTTATTTGTCTTTAATATGGAAAGCAATGGGATTAATAAGTGATGAGAGTTGATAAGAGCATTTATTTAAATGGTAAACGCTTTAAACAAAAGGATATCAATGGTCATTATTACAATAGCACCCTCTAGATTAAACCTTGCCACCATGCATGCCTGCGATCAAAGTGTATCCAGATATATTATTGTACAGAAATATATTTTGGATCGAACAGGCTGCCTGGATAATTAATCAGTGAGTGAACCCACTTACTGTAAATCAGCTTCAAGGATTCTACTTTTGTTTAGTTTCTTTTTTGAACACAGGTTTTGGATTATTCAAAGGTCTGATCATGTTCTGCTTTACACAGCAAAATACAGCATTTTAGTGATGCGTACCTCCATTTTATTATGTCAGTGTGAACCGAAACAAATTTTCATGCAGTGGGTGAATCGTGTGAGCATGCCTTAGGCAGTATTTTGTAAGCATCTTTTTGCTAATGCCCTGTTCATTAGCTGTTGATGTTGAGCTCCACTAATGTCCGAGTTACAGATATAAGTTCAAAATATGTATCTAAACTGTAATGGCAAAGACACATTGTGTGGCTGTCTCCTCTTTCGCCCACTTACTCAAACTGTCAAAGCATTAAATAGCAAGTCAGGATGTCAAAATGCTCATAAAAATAAGCACTTAGTATCACCCACTGTGGGGAACTTAATGCATGGTTACAGGCTATTTTGAAGCCATTTTTATTTGACTGCTGTGACTGAAACATCTGCTACTCTCTTGTAGTTACCACATCAAGAGCAGTCTCTGACCTCCCTGGGGCTCTTAGCAAAATTCTACTGAGGGGCACCTCTTACCTGACCCATGAGTCTTTTAAACCATTTGCTATTGCCTCACTGTCATACTTGACACCCCAGCCTACCACTGTAATCATCCCTCATTTAAAATGGATTGTTCCATCTGTTGATCTGAGAAAAGGTAGATGAATAAGATATCTTCATATAAACAGTAACATAGAGAAGAAGTTTTTAACATTGAATATTGAAAATAAGAAAATGTACCAAGACAATGTACCACTAGACTTTGACTCTGCTGCCAGTTAATTAATTCTGTTATTACAATATTATACAAGTGTCTTTGTGCATAAAATGTAAAGATAATCTCAAAGGCTATAGCTGCTGCTGTAGTGGGTCTGTGTAATAGTGGATGAAGCTGGATGTGGATCAGTCTGTATGTATTGGCTGATGATGCAGCATGTCCTTGACTGACAAACTAAAACACAGCGCCTTCAGATTACAGATAACAATACTAATATTAGTGCATTCACTATGTTCGGTCCACTCAAACTGACTTCCAAAGGTCTTTTTTTAAACATTCATCCCGGCTTCAGTGCAACCAAATCTGTTAAGTGTGATTTAACATTTTCATTGGTCAACCCGACACTAACCAGGTAGATAAAATCATCCTATTTCAACTGAGGTAAATGTGACATTAGAATGACAAATTTTTCTCTTTCAAACTGATTTTTGGTCATATTCGAGCTGATGTACTGCAGTAACTGAGTGGGGACTCCTCAACCTGTTTGGAAACATGAAGATATGACAAAACGACCAGCATTATTCATTGCATTTATTACAAAGACTCCAGTCGAAGCATATATATGTATGTATGTATATATATATATAGCCAAAAAAGAACTACTGTTTACAAAGCCTAAAATCATCCTTATGACAAAGAACAGTTTAAATGAGAAAAGCATTTGTCTGCACTTTCATTCTGTTTACAATCATTTGTACAATATGTTAAGAAATGACTAATGGGTATGGGCAATGACAAGAAATGGTAACACTGAAAAGGTATTATTGAACACCAAGAAGGCACAGTGAAATTTTTTAAGTTCACCAAAATGAAAAGGCAACCCGGTGAAACCAGTGTAAAAAGTTAGTCTGGGACCCTGCTTATACAGCATATGGTGGAGCTTTTACAATGGAATGGCTGCCCAGTATGCCCAACTAATCAACTTTTTTTTTTTTTTTTTAATTAATTACTCCTCAGTGTCAATCCATTGCTCTCTGTTTTGCATTTGTCCAGAGTTGTAATTAAACCCTGACTGAGAGGCAAGATAACCGTTGTCTCCTTTAAAATTATGTACACATATGGGGAGTGCCAACACATCCATATGTTGTGTGGACTGATTCACACCCAGGTTGCTTCTAAAAACAGTTTAATTCCATGCACACACATTTGGATAGCTTTGCTTCATGCTATCTAAGTTGTAAACATTGACACCCACTTTAACACAAGGGGGAGGCTTCAGTAATTTGCAGGGTTCTACACATCTTGCATAGCGATCAAATGGAACTGCCCGGTTCTGACCACACCGGCCAGGTTTTTATAAATGCTTCTTTTGGATGTTGACATAGGTATAATTTCAGTGGCAGATAATGTTAATGTCCTAATTGGCATGTTGCCTGGAAGTGCTCAGATTTTGATGGACAGCCACTTTACAGGGGTGTAATGTACATTTTACAGTCAGCTAGTGGTTCTGACACTTTTACCATCCCCATATTGAGGCCAGTTGGTTTGAGCGAACAATTTATGGCTTCAAGTTCAGGCGTTCATATGTCCTCCCTTTTTAATACAAGTCATAAGTAGGACATATTGGAAGATTTAGAGCACGTACATGACACTGAGTGAAAGTTAGTGTCAACTTTTAGATGAGTGAAGTCAATGTTATTATCTGTTCCTTTCTTATTGGTGACCTTTACAGCTTTTTCTCATATTGATTTTGCAATTTGCCTTTGTTTTAACATACGACAAGACAAGAAGCACTTAACTGAGCACAGAGCTGAATTTTAGAGGAAAGATATCCTAAGATATCCTACTCACATCCTACAGACAGCGACTCTCTTATAAATGTATTTACAAACTGATGGCCTTTTTAAGCCATTTCTTGCAACACTCAGGATTTTTGAGTCATGAAGAGCTGGGAAAGCATTCAGTTGATTTAATGCTTTAGGTGGACACCTCAGGCCTTGGAGTACAAGTTCACACCTACTTAGTGTTTTGGTTTGAGAAAAAAACGACAAAAAACATTAAATTTTACTGATGTTTACATTTTTGATTGTTTGCTTATTGCATTTCATATCCATATGAAATGCACCTGTTTGTTTTTTATTTATTCTATTTATTTACTTTTTGCACAGTGAAAGTTCTGATGCAGATGTTGACATATGGATCCTGTTTTAGGTCACGGTCCTCTGCTATCTGACTATAAATCATGTAAAACAAAATCCTATTAATATGAAGAGACTTTATGTACCATGCTTTGACACTCCCAGATGATGATGGTTAGTGCCTGAAATTGCAGTTTACTGCCTGCTATTATGTGAATTATAGAGTGTCCATTATATAGGGAGCAGTGAATGAGAGATTGATTTTGGACACAATTCAAATCATCAGTTTGAAATGGAATAGCACATTTTCCTATTACTGCAACCCAGTGTTTCTCAAATAGTGGGGCGCGCCCCCCTGGGGAGGTGCGGAGGCATGACGGGGAGCGACTGGGAGGAAAAGGTCCGCCTACGTGGAACTAATTAGCTGAACTATTGTTTTAACATTGGCCTGTTTTTCGCGGTGCACAAACTGCGCTGGCCGTTGTGCAAGTCAGTACTTGGTTACTTGGCAAATAAGGACTACCGAGAATGCAAGAACGCATCGTTAAGATGTAAGTGGAACACCGGTGACTTGATCGCGTCACCACTCCGGCTCATCTGCTCTGATTATTTTTACCAGAGGTGTGAAACATACGGCCCGCGGTCCAAAACCAGCCAGCCAGATGGTCCATTTTGCACGCGGGACCACTTTGCAAAGTGTAAAAAATACAGAGAAGACATTAACTGTAAATTGTAAATTTGTAAAACTGTAAGTTTTAAATAATTTCTAGATCTTGACAAGTTGTTTTGATCATAAAGTAAAATACTAGACTGTTCAGTTCCAGATAGCTGTGACTGAATGTTTTGTGCCTTTTATAGATAAACTGTGATCTGTAAATTGCAATGTACATGTGTAAATGATCAACTGAGGCATAATATTGTTTAAATTGAACTTGTTTTTCTTAAGAAATTTCAGGGTCATCATAATGTTTTGTAAAAAGATAATTCATTAAATGTGAGTATTTTCAGAATGCACTTTTTAAAACTAAAACAAAGGAAAAAAGTTGGAGTTGTGGTGATTTAGGTTATTATGCTGTGATTTTACTGGGGCCCACTTGAGATCATATTAAGCTTTATGTGGCCCCTGCACTAAAATGAGTTTGACACCCCTGAGCTTTACTGTGAAAAACAACAAAATGGAGTCAAACAAAACTAACACAGCCCTGCATATTCACATTTTAATGTAAAAACAGTATATATATATATATATATATATATATATATATATATATATATATATATATATATATATATATATATATATATAGATAGATAGACAGACAGACAGACAGACAGACAGACAGACAGACAGACAGACAGACAGACAGACAGACAGACAGACAGACAGACAGACAGACAGACAGACAGACAGACAGACAGACAGACAGACAGACAGACAGACAGACAGACAGACAGACAGACACGGGGCGGAAATTTTTTTTCCTCCGAGAATAGAAAAATTTTTTTGTAAATAAGTTGTGTGGCTAATGTTGCTCTTAGGTTTGATCAAGTGCCCACGAGCAGAAGTCTGTGGACACTGTAATGCTGAGGGACATTCAGTGATGGTGGAAACTGTTACATTTGAAACATAAAGAAGGACCGAGAGGGTTACTGTGATGTTGGCTAAACTCAGCCCTTTTTGTCTTTTTCCTTCTCTCCTACTCTCTCTGCTCACATAGACTGTAATAATCCTAAATTCTCGTTTACAGATTTCAGTTTTTCTTGTCAGACAATGGAACAAGTATGAAATAGTGACTAAAATGCAGCCCATTAAGATGCCAATTAACAAGCTGTCACTTCAAAGCCAAAAACAAGCTGCCGCTGTCCACTGCCAAAGTGAATTTTTATTTGTCGGTCTCACCATGCAGACATTCTAAATGACTGTGCTGTGTATTTGGTGATATTTTTATGCGAAAATGATTGCTGAGAGAGAAACAGAAGTGAAAAAGTCCTGATCCGTCACAATCTTTCCGGTCTGTAATCTGTAATGCATCTATAACCCCCTTTGAGCCATGCTGTCGATGACGTGCAGAGAGAGTCTTCTTCCTGAAGGGAGTGTAGACAGCAGCATCTCATCTGCACTTAAAGTTACAAACACTATGGCAGCCTGCTGAGAAGAAGGCTGCACTCAAGAGTTATAGGGTCCTGGTAAAAGCAACTATCTTTGCAGTACTTTTAGCTGAGAAAAGATTCTATGGACATCTGAAACTCTCATTTACTTGCTGTTAAGGGGCATAATAGAGGACTTTTAAGTAACATTAAGTATCACAACCAAACATTATAATGACACTCCAAATTAAATTGTGTTAACTGTACTTTTTACAGTCCAGTGGCGGCGTAATATAATTTAAATTTAAATGCAATATCTTTCAGTGTGGATAATCCTGCTGAGACTTGGACTCATACTGATGATGAATCTAATTACTGTAGTCGAATTATTAAGGAATAAGTTAAATAAGTAAGGATGATGAATTAGCTGCCACTGAAAACCTACAGATTTTATCCGCAGCACTAAGAGCTACTTAAATATAGACAAGAATCTTTCTTTCTATTTTAATGACACCTTGTAGCACTTGGCCTCAGCCAGACACTTTTACCTACATTGTTATGACGAGGTGTGGCATTATGCTCTGGAGAGCTAAATTTAGCTGATGGCTGCTGGGATGGATTACTGAGAGGCTTGAAGGCGACGTGATATCTGGGAGGGAAATTACTTGAGCTTAATGAAGTACATAACTCATTGCTCACATGCTGTCCACTATATAGCACACTCTCTCAATCTGCGAGGACAGTTTAGAGGGCACTACACATACTTGTAGAGGGTAATAGTTCATTTTCCTTGCAAGCTCCTCTGCTGAGACCTCGTTCCAGCTTGACCCAGTTTGTGGACAGAAAATTATGACTCAATCATTACTTTTAATGGTTGTTGAATCATTTTAAATGATAATGGATTTTGTATTTCCATTTTGTCAAATGTTATATAATTTATACATTATGTATCATTTAATTAGGCAGTGATAGAAGTACTAAGATCACTTACTTAAGCATTAACATTGAAATGTTAAAATACCATTACAAGCAAAATACTTGTTACTCTTTAGTAATAGTACAGAATATTATCAGTTATGAAATATATTATTTCATTAGACTGTTTACACTGATTCACCGTTTAGCTAGTATTGGATCTGTTATCATCTACTTTAAAGGTCCAATATTATATATATATTTAGCAAGTTCATATAAGTTCCACGTGTCCCAGAATATGTCTTTTGAGCTTAAGCTCACAATATTGCAAAGATAGTTAATTCTACCATGCCTTTTTAGTTTTAGCCCTGCTCTCAACAGGCTGTTATAGCCTTGGAATATTTGTAAAGTGACAGTTGGTTAGCATGTAGCATTACAGGGCTGCATTTTAATCACTATTTCATACTCATTCTGTTGTCTGACAGCCACAACAGAAAAATATGGAAGTGAAAAATAACTTTAGTAGAAACAAAGCAGTGTTAAAATACATTACATGTGATCACAGAGACAAGGAGAGGAGTAAAAAGATGCAGGTTGCACTAAAACACAGTAGGCAACCTGAGAAATGGTAACCAGCCAAGTCCTTGTTCATATGTTTTCACTCTGTCTAAATGTTCCCCAATATTACAATTTCCACATCTCTGATCTGTGGGCACACATTCCAAGCTCATGTGAAAGCAAACCCCAGGGAGGCCATAAGGGATTATGTAAATTTTTTAGTTCAAAAAATATTGGTTACTCAGTTTTAAAGTGGAAACTGGCTAAAATTTTCAACAGTATAGAACTTTGAAATACAATTTAGTGTGGTGGACTTTGACCTAAAAGTTGGTCATCATTCTAAAAGATAAATGACTTTTGCTAAACAAACCTGTGTTGAGTTTTTGAACAATTCTTTTGTCTTTTTTGTGAGAACATGTTGAGTTTGAACATTTCAGAGGGCGAATCTTTGAAACTGCTGAGTTGAAAAGAAGTTGGGAAACTGCAGTTTAAACTTTAATACTTCACTGTATTTTGTTAGCTTGGCAAGTGATGTCTTTTTTAAGGCATAAAAAATAACTGTAGGATAAGAAGCAGAAAATATAAATACTCACGACAGGTAAAAGTACATGCGATTTGTACTTAAGCATAGTACTTTAGTAAATGTGCAGAATAACTTTCCGTCAGTAGATCTCAGGACTTTACAACGGCAGACGGTTCTTCTCCTCGTATTTTTGGGGCAGGTGATGCACATTGTGAATCATTTTCAAACCTTCCCAAGGCTCTAAATGCTCCGAAATCCTTTTGACAAAGGCATTTGTAGCATCAAAGGCATCTCTGACAAAATAAACCCACAAAGAATGTTTTATCAGAGCACCAAAGAGGGTTAGTGTAGTTTTTCACAGGGTTAACCGTTTCCACATGGTTGGGGTGGTAGATTGGAAGTGAAGGGCGTGCTCCTGGGCGAGAGAGGGGAGAGTGGATGAGAGAGCGGCCCTAATGCGGCATCTCATTACAACCTCTGTCAGGATCCCTCTATTCTACCATCAGCTCCCCTTAACTTGGTAAGAGCCCAACTGTCGTTTCGAGTGAGTGTGCCGCCAAGGAGGCATTTACAAATAAATGAAAAATGTCACATTTGATTTCACTCCTCTCGGACTGCGGCGCCTCAGCTTTGTCACAAACTGTCTTTGTTGTTCTGGTCTCTTGCAGGTCCAGCTCCCGGTCGCCGTGGATAGGTTCTGGCAGGTTCAGGCCCTCTGCTTCTCTCCCAGGGTAAGCTCACAGACAATGACCTTCCCTTAATGTTCCTGAAACACTGATTCCTCCTGTTTTTGTTTTTTTTTTCCCCCCCTTCCCCTGCTCTGCTTCTCATCCTTGTCCTTGAATGGCATGCGAGCGAGCAGGAAGTTGGAGCTGGTTTGCTATGACGGGGAAATAAAGAGCTAGTAAAATGGCGTGGCATGTCGTTTAGGGAGAGTCAGCATGGTATCGTCTTTAACCCTTGGCTTTGTGGTTTGCCTGGGATGCCCTCGCTATTGCTGCCGCCACCTCAAAGGCAAGGAATTAAAGACACACTGCACCTTTTTTATCACGTATGTTTGCTGAGGCGATTTTACCCGTGATTTTGTGACGATATGTCGCTTTGCCCGTCAACGTTTCGGAACGGAAATCTTTGGATATTTCTGCATTTTATTCGCAGCGTGTGATGGTGGCTTTTTATTTTGTAATTGTAAGATTTTAATCCTCCGCTGCACAATTTCTCCTTTTATGTGCCCACACTGACAATACCATGCTTTACTGTCGTTATCACTGAGAAAGCATTAACAAAATTGGAGCTTTTGCATTTAGTATTGATTCGTGAGATGACAAATGTTTCGCAGAATAACACGAAAAATCGCAAAATACTCCGTTAAACTAAACTGTGTCCTTTCTTTACCAATAAATTCCGTGCTAAAATACTACAGGATTTTGAATTTGCACATAATGCACAATGTTTACATAATGTAGGTCTTTCAAACTGCTAAAAATGGTCATTTTATTTTTAGCGCAGCCACTAATTCTACTCTGTAATCCATTGCTGAGATTGCGAAGCCATTTTAGATTGTGTCTCACAGTATTTGCATGTTTTATCGGTTTGTACCTACCTAACAGTTTTCTCATCGCTTTTACTGCATGTTTAATCTCGTGGACCATATTCCAGTGCAGTCACAATGCTTTCACTTATCACCTTCAGTAACACTAACAGCAAATTTTAGACACATGCAAGTAAGGCACAACTGTATATATGTATATATATGTATATATGTATATATATCATAATGCCTGCTGCAGCCTTCAGTCTCAACCGCATGTTCTCAACATTATGCTACTAAATGCACCTGCACCACAGTAATATCAAACACTGGCTCTTTTTTAAAACTCTATTGTTACATATCAGGCAGCTTGTACGTTAGTGTGTGATGTTCCAAGTATGTATCAGCGTGCAGCACATCAGCCCTGTCGAACCAACCAAATGCTTGTTTTGATGCTAAGGGGGAAAAAAAGGCAAGAAACCCAGTTTTCATTAAAGCTTGCTTTCCATCAACCTGCAAATACAACCACCTCAAACGATAGACCTGGACACTGCAGCTGCATCAGATTTCACATCACATACCGACATAGTCATATCCTAAACACTTGAAAGTATTCATGTACGCTTTCAGGCTCTGTGCTTTTACCCCGTTCTAACAGTTCTCACACCCCTTTGAACAGTTATTGGAAAACAAGTGTGCTGTAGATAAAAACAGTTTTACTCACCTGCTGCTGCCCTTAACCATCTCAGTACAGCAACTGGTGTATACTCCATAAGGGCACTCAGTGAAGTACCATTTGTAGCTTGTTGCGTTTTTTTTTTCCCTTCTTTTTTCTTTTTTTATGGGGTACAAATACCCCATGCAGGCTTTTTGGAATGGGCTGTTAAGCCGCTTTAGTAACACTTTAAAGAGTGTGTGTAGTGAGTGGGATGTTGTAAGGAGGGGGAGACGGACAGCCTGTTATAAGATCCTGAAGGCAGGACGCCTCTGCATTTAAAAGCTGTTAATGATGCATGTCGCTCACCGAGGAATCAGTGGACCGCAGCCAGCAGGTTTCTTAAACTAAGTGTGTATGTGTGTACATGTGTGTGTGTCTGAGTGAGACACTTGTTGTACTATCGGTAGTAGACCCCACTAAGCAATGAGCATAAATAACAAAAAGTAAAGTCTGGTCCTGAACAGAAACAGAATCTCGGTGTCTGTCGCTGTATTTTTGAAATGGCAAAACTTAAACGCTAGTGACTGCTAAGATTATTATGGTCTCAAAGTGATCTTATGGAGGTCATTCACATTCAGTGAGGAAGATATTTTTGATTTGGTGTGGTTGGTTTTTGCTTTGGATCTGCTTGTATGCAAAAAGTGACAAAAATGTATGTGGTTATAGTTTAGTTTTCTAACCAGCGAGACAAATACACCAGGTGTATTACAGCAACAGCCTGTGAGAGGTTTTCCAGAGGGGCTCAAACTTGCCCACAAAAACCTATTCTTTTACTAGTGCCTATTGAATAGCTCTACCAGAGCAGTGAGGGGTTAAATCCCAGCCTTGAAGGCACTTGAGTTTTTGCTGAGGCTGGGGTTACATAGGCTTATGGCCAATGTTCAGATTTGGGTTACCAACGTGAGGCTTCAACACATTTAGGGATTGAGGGCTCACTGTATTCGCATACATTCATTCCAGACCAAGACAAAAAAATTGACCTTGAGATGATGAACTGGGAAAGCATGGGTTTATAATTGAGCTCAGCGGGAATGTAGTTTGAACTCATCGCCCCTGGCAGAGGAGACATACACTATCTCATGGATTAATATCTTTGAATATCTCCACAAGTCAATGAAGTCACAGTTTCGGTGCCGGTCCAGACTCATATAATATGTGTTGTAAAGACTCTAAAGTGTGTGCGTTCATTACGAGAAACAAAATCAGAATCAAATTCCTTGTATATGTCCACAAGTTTGTCAATAAAGCTAATTCTGATGGAACACAAAGTTCCAGCCATGACAGTCGAAAATGCTTCAAATATGGATGTTGCTGTAAAGCAGATGCAAATTCTAAAACTTGGTTGCATCACATACATCTTCAACCTGACAAGAAAAAACATCTATATAATTACTTTAATTTCAAAGTGGACACCTAATATTAGAGTCATCAAGTCAATATCAAACACTCACAATCTCCTCTTCTGTTCCTGAGATAAGATAGTGAATAATGAGAAAAACATTTCACAGATCATTATATGGTCACAGTGAAGTTTAGTTTTGGTTTCCAGTTTATCATATCACCCTATTAGATATTTGTGCTACCTCATGACATGATTAATCCAGAAAAATATGCTTTGTGAGGTAATTCTGGCCTTTGACCTTTTAACCTTTGATTGCTAATTTCAAGTCACTTCACCTTGAGCCCAAGTGGAAGTTTGTGCCAAATCTGAGGAAATCTTCTCAAGGCGTTCCTGAAATGTCGTGTTTGTGAGAATTGTACAAGCTGGCAACCCAAAAACATAATGCCTCCGGTCATGGCTGTCGCTGCTGCAGAGGCATAATTGTAGCTCAACCTAGAAGGGCACTCGGAAAGTGCATCCTCCGCCAAGGCCAATGCCCTATCTGTCAATTTTAACAAAAATGGTCTGGGTCCGACAGATTGATAGAAAAACAGAGCAGATACCTTCACCTCAACTTTCCCCTTGGAGGAGGAATTATCCAAAAACATGGTTTGTTAGAGGTTAAAGAAAAGTTTAAGATTGTACTGTAGATATACATACACTATACGGTATGATATACTGTCTTACAGGCACACTTGAACAGAGCAGAGCTATTGGTAATGAAATGAGGACCATGTGAGCCTCTCTTATTGTGACAAGTCCAAATGAATGAGTGAAAAGACCTATTGGTTCCCTAGCAGTGCTCTATTCCCTGGCAAAGGTTTCTGTGGCCACTTGTTAAACAAGCTACAGAGCAGAACAGCAGGACAAGACTTGTGTTCATGTTTGGGAGTTAGACAAAAAGGAGACTATAGCCACAACGTTGACCCTCTCGGTGGGAAATTTAAATAGAAATAAAACCAAAGACGGAACAGTTGACCGACTTACAGTAATATGTACACTCTGCAGGAAGGAGTTTTCTTTTCACTGAAGTGCAGGTGTTTAATAAACGTGTTAAGTGCATATATATTCTCTTCTTTCTTGAATCTGTTTGCTCACGCCAAGTGAAATGCAATTAATATAGATTAAAAATGAAGGATATTTAATTGTGATTAATCAAAATTAATCTACAGCAACTCTGATATATATATATATATATATATATATATATATATATATATATATATATATATATATATATATATATATATATATATAGACACACACACACACAGCACTTAAACTATGAATCTCAAATTGATATCACATTGTGTCACCATGTGAGTACATTTCCAGTACATCAGGCTATATTTTCTCATGAAATCTTAAAAGAGATCACACCCTTTTTGACAGCAGCTCAAACTGTAAATGGCCTGGACATGTGAGGATCCCCAATGAATCACATTAAACATGTCACTGAAGTTGCAGCATACAGTGCTGCAGTGCCGTACAGTAGCCTACGTCACCATCCCCGCTGTCATCTTTGGTGACGAGGATGGCAGGTTTGTTAGAAGACATGGCTGGTGAATGTCAACATGCTCTGCTCTGTGTCCTTAGCGTTTACAAAGACTTTGGTCAGTTGCACTCTGCTGCGTGTGTGTGTGTGTGTGTGTGTGTGTGTGTGTGTGTGTGTGTGTGTGTGTTTGGAATGTGAATGATGAGTTCTATTCACTCAAGGTGACTTTTGAGGAGTCATCCATTTCTCCAATCACTGTCTCCTATTACTTGCTCCAGTGCACCACTTAGGCTACACACACACAAGCAATCATGGCCTGTTATCTGACTTTAAAGTATACTTCAACCTATGTTGCAGACAGAATACATATAAGGTTAAACATTTACATGGTCTGGAGACTGAAAATGATATAATTCCCAAAAGAAGGATCACTTGTTTTCTGTAATGTCAGAATTTGTTGCTATTTTCTGCATGCAAATAAAGCCACTCAGCAATCGGTTGTATAGAACTAAATGGAAGAAACAGCACAATTTTAGAAATGCTACATTGACGGGCCCTAAATTGATTGAGGAACCTATCTCTGACAGCATGGTAGCAACTACAAACAGGCTAAAGAGAAATTTCCATTTATATTCCACATCTGGAATGATCTAATTATAGGCTTGTTTGACAAAGTGCTACATGATCTTGTGTGTCTGCTCCCAGAGGGCATGTTATGACTGAACCTACCCTGCTCTCTCCTCTGCTTTATGCTTCGTATCACTGCAGCTGGCAGTCGTGATTGCTAATGTGTTCGAAAGACATCCACCGTGTCTCCACAACTGATTTCTTGTCAGATTTCAACTGGCCTGTGCTACAAAATAAAAGAGTATAGATTGTTTTTAAAAAAAAATCTATTCACACTTATTCCCACGGCCAGTTTGGGTTTATGAACAAGGCCAGTTTGAACAGTGAAAGGAAATCTGCATATTTGAAATGTGCTGATTTTTTTTAGAAAACAAAAGCAAAATTCAGTAAATCTAATCTTTGATAGGTTTCTTGTTAGCTGTGTTTGTGCTACTACCTCTCATGTCCCCCTCTTGTGTGTGTGTTATGCACCCTCTCCTGCTGAACAGCATCTAATCCACCAGAAGTGACCCCTCAAGGAGTTGTGGGCTGTGCAGTAATTTTAGTGTTGTAGCTTAACGGTTAGAACAACTTCTGCAGCTGCCCAAAGGAAAAAAAAAAAGGATTTTGTCTACATGCTTCAAAAAAAGAAAAGGAGCAGCTGTAAAACGGTTAATATGTTTTACAGGTTGCAATGCAACCCCAGCAAAATGAGTTTTAGATTTTGATCCTACATTTGGGAAGTCTAGAAGAGCAATGTCAGTAATTTGGGAGAGTCATTTGGTTCTCACAGCAGGAGGACACTAGTGCGTATCCTTAATGGTTTCAAATAAAGTGTCCAGGTGTACCATGCATGAAGCTTGTAGCAGAAATAGTCATATAACAGGAGAGCTACCTAGCTAGCTTTGTATTTTTTATTTTTTGCCGAAGCAACAATCTGATTGTAAATGCAACAACTGTAAATTACAGAATATGTAGCGCTTCTCTCAACTACACTCGTAGTCTTACTACTCACCTGTAAAGGCCAGGATGCAAACAACAGAGGAGACTGGGGCAGCTTGGCATTACTGTTATTATCAAGCATTATTTGTGGAATTTTCTTGAGGTCTCTATAATACAGACAGTATGCTATTTTTCTATGCATTTCTTTTTTTTTTTCCAATAACTTTATCATGGATCAGGTGTAAGGCTGTTATTAATGTGTATTCCATGCATGAGGGAGAGTCACAACTGATTCTTTTTAATAATGAATGGTGTTCTTGACATCACCACTGAAGTGTGGCAATACATTTTAAGTCAAAAATTCGAGAACACCAACAAACAGAAAGCAGGACACAAGAACAAAGTGTTTTTCTTATTATTCATATTCCTGTAATATGAACAATGATGGATAAAAACTAAATCGGGTGTTTCATAAAACACTATTTATCTAATAATAATTACATAAATGGAATAATTTGCACTCTGGCAACACATTACAGTTACAGGAGTTAGTTTGAGATAAGTGCAACACTAGTGTTGGCTCCTTTCATGGCAAAAAAAAAAAAATGTAAGCAATGAGCTACTTTGCAAGATACTGCATAAGCTCATACTTTTTTTGCCGTTACTGTTCAGAATTCAGACAAATAGAACTGAATGTGGAACATAGGTGCACAACTCCTATTCTTAGTGTTCAATGAAGAAAGTTTCCCAGCAGTGTATGATCAGGTGAATCAGCAGCCAACAACAAGAGAAGTTCTGTTGCTACGCAACCAGACGAGCCACAGACAAGAAAATGATTTCAAATACCCGAAAGCTGTCAGTTAATGTGTGCACTTGTTTGATCTTTACCGAAGAAATTTCAGTTCTGATTTCATCTATAGTGTATGCTTTTCTGTGAAAATGTGAAGTTGTGCAGTCTATGAGTGCACATTGTTGTTAAAAAGGGAGATATTTTGTTTCTGCTTCTTGATATACAAAGCTTCTGTGAGAAAACACTGTTTTTCTGCCAAAACATACACAGCTTTATCTCTATCAAATACAAATATATCTCTATCATTGTTATATGAAAGTGTTGTTGACCATGGTTCGAGGCATCTTTCGAACCTTGCAAGAGGGACAGATGCACACTTCTCATGACAGGATTTAATGCCCAGTAAAAACACAACCTCAGATAACATAAAGGAAATGGTGCATAAGAGAGATACAGCCATTATTGGGATATTAAAGGTGACCAATAGGTGAAGCATTGTGATGAGTTGGATTAAGTAAAATGAATAACTGACTAGTTAGACTTGTTCGCTTATGGGTACTATTCATGATTTCTGTTGTGACCTTTGAAGAGATCTCCTATGTCTATAAAGGGTTTAATAATTTTTATCTTGTTTTTGCTTCTGCCATGATTCAGTTAACATACATGGATTTCATCAGTTTTTCTTTATTTGCATACATAAATACTTCTTCAGCTTTATGTGGCCAAAAGCTAAATGTTTTGGGGGGATCATTTTGTGTTGCTTTCGCTCAATATGACAGGTCAGCATACAGTGTAGGTAAATAAAGCCTCATAGCAATGGTGATGGCTATTTGAGCCAGTTGATAGGCTGATTTTCAGCAGCTTGACAGAGTAGGCATTAAGAATCCTGACTGTGCACTTGGTAGCCAGTGTTGGAATGTCAAACAGAGGTGCTGAGTCGGTTTTAGTGAAAGTGATGTTTACCTGACTGTATGGTTAGTGGTGTAACCATTGTACAATCAGTAAAAAGGAATGATAAAACTGTAATGTGTTTTCTGTGCGAATTTCATGACATCACCATCGAACGCTAATCTGAATGTACATTCCAACATGATTAGAATGTGAATGACAGTTTGATTTATTTTAATTGTGTGTGAGTCACTTGCTTTCATACATTCTCAGCCTTTTACGTGAGCTGCCATTTCCCTTTGTGTTCAGCTCCCACTTCTGGTCTCTAACTTGCATAGTTAAATATTTATTGTGAGATCACTGGCATAAATACTACTACTATTGAGAGATGTTTTATATATTGTGAACCAGATATCAGAATATGGGCTACCAAAAAATAAAAACATCCAAACAAATAAAATGCTTGTTTTGAAAGGTAGTGTCACTGCCCAGAAGTAGCTGTAAGGCATAATAAAAAGGTCACGGATACATTTTATGATGCCCTTAACATTATTTGACTGATCTGCGTGTTTTAATGCTTTTGGGAGTTCTAAACCACAGCCTGGCTGCAGCTACAGCAAAAACCTTGTCACCCATAAGGCTTAACCTGGACCTTAAAAACCCTCAGAGGCTCCTGATTAATGGACCTGAAGGACCCAATAGTTTTGCACAGAGACACATTTACAACAAACCCATGTAGTATTTTTTTTGCACCTGTATGTGAGATGATATTTTCTTTGCTTGAGGCAACAGTTTCACTGAGATGCATAACACTTTTTTGACACAAAGAGGCTGAGAGACGACAAATTTCCAGGCACAAACAACAGCACAGAAATATGATAGCTGTTGGCATGCTGTTGAATGATTGAGAGGAACCAGCAACACACATTCATTTATTATTGTCAGTTGTGTGATCTCCAAAAATTTAAAAAATTGCCAATGTTGTCTATGTATCCAAAGTCCAATTCATTTGAGTGCAAACTTACGGAGAACATTGCCACATTGACAAGTCTATTAATCCAACACACTGTCACTGAACATGTTGGTACAAATATAAAATTATAATATTCAAATTCTACTTTCATAATACAATTTACTGTGTATTTGGTTTGAGTTGTGTATTGTTGTTGACTTGATTGTGCATTTTTTTTTATTGTGTCCTTCCTGAGGTTTTTTCTCGTGTGTCTCAATCGCTGATAATAACAATAACAGTATGTACTGTACAATAATAATAATGTGATCACCACCTTTGAACTGTCTTGTTCATTACACCAACATATTATCTTGCTCTTTCAGAAGTACTGCTATGAATATTTCTCAGATATCATTTATGAATAATCCAGGGGATAATGTTAGTGCCACCACAAAACTTCTTTGATGTTCGGAGGAGGCCCTGTGATCTGCACTTAACTGGGACGTTCCTTGAATTTAATAAGTGTGAGTAAAATCCAAAAGCAACCTCATATGTGCAACATGGGCTCATGTTAAAAGGATCTGTTGTGGATAATCACCCTTTTTTAGTGAAGGTCTATATGCTTAATAAAATAGAAAGTCAGAGTTGCAAGTTTGGGATTGTTTTTTTCTAGCACTTTCTTTCTTTAACCTCATTGTTCCTCTAGCTAATTTTTTACAGTGGCAAACTTTTTTCTGAGAAGCAATTGTTCTCTGTCAGTGGCTCTAAATGCAACACTAAGTCTCTATGGCCATCATCAAGCCAAGGAAATAGCCAGAATGATCAACATTGTGTCTTTTAACTGATTGGTGCTAACTTTATTGAGCTTGAACCTAAACCTGATCTTGTTTACATCTGCAGTCACATAGCTGGAGAGCATGATTTCCAGCATGATCCTACAGATGCATTTTATTTATTTTTTATGTTTTTCATAATTAATAATTGGCAGTATTGTCAGTTAATCATCAATAAATCAGTTAAACCAAAAATTGATTGCAATGGACATATGTCCTGTGCTGATGGAAAGTGGCTTTAAAGGCAGTTCTGTTCCATATGCCACTTTCAAACAGGAAAGCTGACCTTGTGGATCCCAGCTTGTTTTAAAGAAATGAACTCTACCAGAGGGCATTAAGTGCCATATATGTTTTTGTCTTTATGACCCATTGCTAGATAAACCCCCACAATGCTTTCTGCTTGCCACATGGAACTGCCAGTAGTCCGAGTGACTATATCCCTGGGGTGCTACAGTGCTAAATAGTAAAAGGCTTCACCTGGTGCCACAATAAGGCACAAGACCTATCTGCAGACGATATATTTAATGTGACTCACTGGATGTACACTTGAGGCCAAAATTATTAGCCCTCCTTGTGAAATCAGATAAAACCCTTGAATTCTCCATGTGCATGACCTTTGACAAGTGTTTATACTTTATTTGTTCCAAAATAACAAAGACAAAATGTGTACAAAGTTTGATTAGGATGAAACAAGAAATAGCAAAACTGACACGGCCAAATTTATTAGCCCCTTGGCCGTTAATAGCCAATAGTGTACCCTTTCTGAGCAACTGACAACAATCTCTTAGAGCAGTTTTGTACAAGGTTGTCACATGTCTCTTGAGGGATTTTGGCCCATTCTTCCAATGCAAATTGTTTCAGCTGGTCCAAATTGCATGGTTTCCGACCATGGACATTCACTTTGAGCACCCGCCACAGATTCTCCACTAACCACAAACCACTGCTTTGACCCCGCTGAAAAAAACTTTTTTTTTTTTTTTTTTTGGCTATTGTGTTGCTCACTCCGGATTGTACTAGCAAAGCAATTTCCCTCACTTGAATTACTGACAATTGTCAAGAAAACATTCTTTGTCGCCATGTATGACAATCTATGACATATCGATTCAATAATCTCCCTTACACAAAAGGTTAGCTTTGCATTATAATTGCTGCTGACATTTCCTACTTAAACTGCACACAAGGGTGAGTCATGCAGAGGGGATCGGCAGTGTGCAGGCTGGGCAGAGTGCCTCTTTGTCATTGTTATTTTGGTTCATGGACAAGATTTTGTTAATAAATTGTAGGAGAATATGTACACTACTAGTCATAAGTTTGGACACCTTCTCATTTAATGGTTGTTTTTTATTTTCATGATTATTTACATTGTAGATTCTCACTAAAGGCATCAAAACTATGAATGAACACATATGAATGAATTATGAAGTAAACACAAAAGTGTGAAATAAATCAAAACATGTTTTATATTTTAGATTCTTCAAAATAGCCACCCTTTGCTCTGATTACTGCTTTGCACACTCTTGGCATTCTGTCATTGAACTTCATGAGGTAGTCACCTGAAATAGTTTTCCAACAGTCTTGAAGGAGTTCCCAGAGATGCTGAGCACTTGTTGGCCCTTTTGCCTTCACTCTGTGGTCCATCTCATCCCAAACCATCTTTATTGGGGTTTAGGTCAGGTGACTGTGGAGGCCAGGTCATCTGATGCAGTTCTCCATCACTCTCCTTCTTGGTCAAATAGCCCTTACACAGCCTGGAGGTGTGTTTGGGGTCATTGTCCTGTTGAAAAATAAATGATGGTCCAACTAAACGCAAACCAGATGTGATGGCATGTTGCTGCAGGATGCTGTGGTTCAGTGTGCCTTCAGTTTTGAATAAATACCTGATAGTGTCACCAGCAAAGCACCATCACATCTCCTCCTCCATGCATCATGGTGGGAACCATGCATGTAGACACCATCTGTTCACCTTTTCGGCATCGCACAAAGACACAGCGGGTGGTACTAAGGATGTCAAATTTGGACTCATCAGACCAAAGCACAGATTTCCGCTGGTCTAATGTCCATTTGTTGTGTTTCTTGGCCCAAACAAATCTTTTCTGCTTGTTGCTTTTCCTTTGTAGTGGTTTCTTAGCAGCTGTTAGACCAGAAAGGCCTGATTTGCGCATTCTCATCTGAACAGTTGATACACAGATGTGTCTGCTACTAGAACTCTGTGCAGCATTTATCTGGGCTTTCATCTGAGCTGCTGTTAACTTGTGATTTCTGAGGCTGGTGACTCAGATGAACTTATCCTCAGCAGAAGAGATGACGCTTGGTCTTCCTTTCCTGGGGCGGTCCTCATGTTAGCCAGCTTCATCGTAGCACTTGATGGTTTTTGCAACTGCACTTGGGGATAATACATTCAAAGTTTTTGCAATTTTCCAGACTGACTGACCTTCAGTCCTTAAAGTAAACATGGACTGTCGTTTCTCTTAGCTTTACAATTGTTTGTTTGATACATAATTCCATATATCTCGCTTCATTGTTTTGATGTCTTCAGTTTGTATCCACAATTGTAGAAAGTAGTAAAAATAAATTTAAAAAAAAACTTTGAATGAAAAGGTGTGTCCAAATATTTGTCTGGTAGTGTATATATATATTTAAAACAAATTATAATTTAACGTTTGGTTATTTTGGCTTACATCAGCTTATGTTTTGACAGATTGACTTGCTTCTTGTGGTTGGATTTGTCCACCTTCTGTATGTCACTCTCAGCCAAATGCTCACTACTTTCTCTTGACATTCCCCTCCTCCTCCTTTTCTCTCCCTGCTCTGTTTCTCTCTATCTTTTTCTATCAATTTCTGTCTCTTCTACCTAGTCTCTTGTCGACCTTATCGCATCCTACAATGACACATAACTCAGCAGCACACCTGCGATCCATGACAGCTGAGCCCCTGGCCTGGTGCAGTGCTGTCACTCAGCTAGCTAACTGCCATTAAACAGCATGACCCTGCCGCCCCATTAGGCTTGAGTCAGATGGGAGTGTCAAACCATTCCCCCATGCGCTTCACTGTTTGGCCCTGCTGTGCACATGTGGTCTTGGTAGAATTAAATCACAAGCCCAAGAGGCATTTTTTTAGTGCTCAGTAAGACTTGAGAGGCTAATAGCCATTTTTTTATGACAAAAATGGATGTTTGCCGATGATGGTTAGGTAAAGTGTTTCAATATAGAGAAATTAAATTAATAAATTATTTTTTTCATTTTTTTTTTTTTTTTACCATTTTCTTGTAAAATAAAACTGAGCTGAACAAAAATAATTATGTAGTAAGCAAACTATGATATGTTTTAAATTTCAGATTTTCCAAAATGGCCCCCTTTTAGCCTTGGTAACAACTGTGCACACTCTTGGGATTCTCTCATCCATCTCCTCACCTGAAATACTTCCCTGAAAGAAGTTTGTGCGCATGCGAAGCATTTGTTAGCTAATTATCTTCCAATCTCCAGTCCAACTTATCATCAAAATTGGTTTTAAGTTGAATGATTCACAATTGTTGAAGACATGACACCCTGTGAGTGTTCCTTCTGTCTGAATAATTTATCTTTTGGTAATTTTTGTTGAAAATGGACAAATTAGGCTATTTGCTCCTGCAATGCAACTGTCAGTCTCAAGCACATTAAACAGGCAGAAAATTTGACCTGTTAGCTTTTTAAGCCATTTCATTTGATGGTTCCAGCTGTGCCTGGAAACATTTTCCATGTAAAGGTGATTTTATGTTCATTCTAATGTCTGTTGACATGAATGGCTTCATGTTTGCCTTTAAAATCAACATCTTTAAAGAATACACTACAGATTGGGAACCTACAAAATGTGCATATTTCTCCTAGTTGCAATTAGCGCAGTTTGAAATCTGATTTCTTTCTCTTTGATCGTTGATGGAACTATACTAAAAATTTTCTTTCAAAAAGTAAATTTTCTAGGATTGCTGGCATTGAGTCCTTCTGCTCCCAGGACAAACGTTCAGTGAGCATTGATACTAGATGTAAAAGTGTGGAATGATCTCATATTAATGCAATTTCATGGGATTCCAAGTGTCCTTAGGCTGAACAATTTACAACAATGACAAAAATGGAACAGCTGTGATGTTTTTTGGTTTTTCCTCCATTCTGTCTCCTTTTAATTTCTATGCAATTATTAAAAACTGTATGGACAACCAGCTACTAAATCCGTGTAGTTTCATGTGTTGACACATTTTTGAGTTGCATGCATTCACTGGAACCTCAGTTTGGGCAAATTTGCATGTGTTGGCATCCAGTCAAGTTTTTACACTGGCTTCATGTAAAACTGTGCCTGCACTGAAATTTTTATCGTGTTCCGTCTGAACAGGTCATTAAAATGCTGCTAGTCTTTGTATAATTTTTGCTAATTAACTTTGAATCACTGTGCATTTGTATGTTTATATTACCTTCTTAAATTACATAATTGTGCACCAGCACTTTGTTGGTGCTGCCCACATTAGATGGCATTTACATTTTCTCTCTTTTTTTTTTTTTTTAAATCATGACTGACCTAGACTTTTCTGATTTATGTCTCCTTTATACCAGCTGCTATAGAGAGAAAGATGATTATGAGCAATGAAAACCATGATCTTTGAAGCATTTATGGTATAATGATGAGTGGGGACAAAACATTAATGTTTGTGTAGTCTACAAAGCTATAGTTATGACTGCAACATCAAATCAGTTTTAATCAGCTTTTATCAGATGTAGCCTTTTCCATATTTAAAGATTTTCCACCTAAGCCTATAGTGATGAAATCTGTAGTTATATTTTGCTGTAGTTATTTTGCCGTTTTTGTTGCCTAACTCTTTGGACCCCGAAACCCACCAGTGGGTTCACTGGATATGTTTTCTGTTAATAGCTGTCACAATTGCATAATTTATCAGGGTCAGAAGTTGTTAAGACATAAAGAATTGTCTGATTTATACTTTATGATAGTCATTATCGTGTGTCATGCTATTCAAAATTATTCAGATCTAATTGTGATACTTCCTAAAGTGACTTTATTCAACATACCTCATTTAAAAAGTCATCAAAAACAAACTGCGCGCACCATGTTCTGTCACAAACAAAAAATTCTGCACTGCGCTAACCACAAAATCATGATTAACTTGACTGGGACTAACAGTCACTTGACAAAAAATCTGACTATTTGGCTGAACTGCAGGCTCTGTTGGCACAGAGTAAAGAGGAGATAATGTATTTTGGTAAAAAATAAATAAATAAAAGCAGCATGGTTCAAAAAATGGCATGCAAAGGTGCAAGTTGTTAGAAGATATATTCAGCATGATGAAATAAAGTGTTTCTTTTTAGAATTGATGTGCAGAGCAGTATGAAAAACAGTTAGCTTGTAGAGTTGGTTAAAATGTCTACAGTATGCAGAACCACATGTGGCTACTTGGAAAAGTGTTATACATGTACAGTTTTTGTAAAAAAAATAATCAAACTTGATTTTGTTTGTATTATTTATGGCATTATTACAGTGTCATACTGCAAAAAAAGACATTCTTGAGTTCTGTCTACTCCTAGACATAGTTGTTCTGCTTCCATAGAGGTGCAGAACTTTATCTTGCAGTCAAAAATGAGCACACAGTGGAGTTAAAACATTTCCAGAAACTGCCCAAATTTTTGAAGACACAGTTCTCTGATAAGTGACACAGTCAGTGACAGCATGTTGGCTAACCATAGAGGTTGCTCACTTCACTCTTATTTGTTCACAGCCGTGTTTATGTAGTGTAGCATTTATTATGAATATGTAAATTACCTGTTCCACATTCATTACCACCAATTACTCTCTCATTGGGTGGTAATTAGTATTGATGAGGAGATATCACCCTTTGCAGTCACCTTGTGTTTTTGGAGACAGAGATTTGAACAAGGTTGATGAAATTACTTGAAGTGGGCTATGATGTAGTATCACTGTCAGCGTACATGCAGTTGACAAAGTAATTGGAACACTGGCCTAACACAGAGTTTCACCCCATCCTGCTCCTGCTCTCTGAACCAACACAGTTTATCAGATCATCAGCTTTAGAGGATGTCAGAGGTATTCCACAGAGTTGTGAGCCAACAGGTCAGAGGTCTACAGGAATGGTGTCATATTGCCAGATTGTGGATGTCTCCTCTGAAAATTCTTGTTCCATTGCATCTCACAGATGCTCATTTGGATTGAGATCTGATGATTTGGCAACCCAGTTCAATGAGCTGGCATCCCATCATGTTCACAGGACAGTTTCCAGATAAGCTCTTCCTTGAGGTGTGAGCAGGAATGCAGCGATATGAGGAAAAAGGTGAATACCATTAGATAATGATAGTTACCGAGCCACCTGAAAACCCAATTTGCATTTATTTCCTTCTCTCATAAATGCAGTTTACTCTGCTATGAACCTGTGTTTAAAGATGAGTATCAGCCTTTAAAGTCTTACCCTTAGGGTTTGCCTTCAGCATACATGCATGTGTTTTTTGTCTCTTTTTTTCATTTTTGTGGGAGGAATACTCTGTGATTCATTTACAATCAGTGCTAAGAAACAAATGCATCCTATACATACCACTGTGGAATTTAATTCCCAATATTTCTAAATGGTCAATAAATCAGCACAGGCAAACTCTGGTTTAGCATCGTCACCATTTTCACATTGCCCTGCAGTGTTGGGGACGCACTGGTTCCTCATTACTAATATTTGTAGCTATTACCAGGGATAAACAGAATCACTAATTTTGATGCCAACTGACACAAGTGCCACAACAGCATTTAGAAAAGAAAACATCCTACAAAGAGAGAGAACACAGTCAAATACAGAATACGCTTCCAGATAATAAAATGGAATGTAGGTAGGACTTGTAACCTTGGCCACACTAGTTACTTATCGGAGAGTATTTCTCCGGTAATCTTATATTACATTGACTGCAAATCAGTGTGACTTCAAGGTCCCATTCAACATTTAGCACCACTTCTGGTAGTTAACCGACAGCAAATCAGAGACCATTTAGAAATTCTGACGGAGACCGAAACATCTGACTGAGCAGACATCTCTTGAAATCACCTCATTTTGCCGGACTAAATGTATTCCCTTTTAATATTACTGCTTTAAAACCACTAAAGAGTGGTGTAAGATGTAAGCGTTAGGGCTGACACTCGGGAGCTGCCTACATTCTGCAGCTCTCAAATGCTTCACAATCCCTGAGGGAAAGAGAGAGAGAGTTCAGTTTCAGAAAGAGAGAAATAGGAATAATTAGAGATGAGGAAGGACAGAAACGCAAAAAAAATAGTGATTGGGCAGGAGTTAAAGATGGGAAGAAGTAAAGAAAGAAAGAAAGTACAAGATAAAGAGGAGAGGGGACAGAAGGCATTCATCATGATTGTTTTGTGTCCAAAATAGCTACAGTGTGAATAGATGTGCTGCACCTATGCTGGAGATTCAGCATGGTAATGAAGGAGGCTTTGCATTTGCATTACAAGTCTGTCACCTAGCAGCCACAGCTGGCACCATCATGCAGGTCAAGTCTAATAGCTTGGTTAACAAATAAATACTTCTGACTAATTGGTGGCCATTAGAATTGAAAGGAAATGCCAAACGCCATTGTCTGTGTTTTGACCGAGGAAGTTTCAGTTTTAACAAAGCTGAATGAAATGAGATCAGCTGGAAAGAACTATGGTCATATATATATATATATATATATATATATATATATATATATATATATATATAAAAAAAAACATGATTGACGCTGTAGATGGGGGAGATGAACAAGACTCATATTTCCTGTCGTAGGGAGCAGAAACAGGCACACTTTTGTGCTGGAATGCTTCCTAATACAGACAAGAAGCTCAGGAACATCACATCGAGGCAGACTTTCAGAATTAGACCAATTGGAAAGCCTTGTGTGTAAGTGATCACCAATCAGTAGCATCCCGTCCCTTTTGGAGTAGCATGAAGTAAGAGTTTTAAAACATTTTGGCACAAAACAAATCTCGTACTGTGCTTTTTAAATCTAGGCTTTTTGAAGATACAATTTATATTTTGTAATCAAAGGATGAAACCTATGTAATGAAGAACATTGTTGCTTCTTAGTTGTTGTGATTCCTACAAACCTGTAAGTTAGTAAATGGTAAAAGTTATGAGAACAATTTGCAATGATGTATGTCTCAAGTGATGAAAGTCACATTTTTTGAATAAAGTATATTCTAGAATGCCTGTATCATGCTCAGATCAACACCAGGGTCAGATCTAGCCATTTCTGCGCTGCAGACTGTGGCTGAGAGGGCCATAGAACCCGTGAGGCTAACTGGGGATATCTATTTGGAATAAAAGAGATTATTAGGCACTAAGAGGATTGGCTGGTGAGAGGCATAATGTGGGACAAGCCTTCCTCTCTCGAGGGACCAGATAGCACACAGGGGGATGATCAATCGTAGAGGTAGAGATAGCAGTATTGTTTGTAGTGAGATTAAACAGATTAACACCAGTGGCTGTTTTCTCCAAGGCTGTTGCTAGGCCTTATTAAACCCCAAACACTCGAGCATCTCTAGGTTCAGGAAAGGGTTTCACTTTAGATATGAGCTCCCAATTCTCTCAAGGCTTTTCTGCTTTCTTTCTTTTTTTTTTTTGTTTCTTTTTTCTTTTTTTTTTTTTGGAGTCTGTGAAAATGTTCACCTGAGGCAGCTGTTCAGCTTTTTAGTTATCTGACCCCCTTTAAGCCCACATTTAGCCAAGCTTACTTTCCTCTGTGGAGCATCAAATCCTGTGGAACATTTCTAAGTTGAGAAGGAGGAGGAGGTGGTTGGGACACTGTTTAAAAACAATGTTTGCTGGCTGGAACAGATCATTTAACAGCATTTTTAAATGGACTCTAGAGAAAATCAAAATTCGGTGCGGGTGGTTCTCATTCCACAGAATTGTTGCAGTTATCAGATGGGCAATCTTTGTGAGAAAAGGTGTGTTGTTGTTACTGTAGATGCATCAAAGATGCTTTGTGCCTGATGATAGCCATTGTACCCTCACTTGCATTTGAGTGCTGCCTCTGAAATGATCTGATGCACACTAATGCAAGCCATAACATGCACAGACATACTGAATTTTATCCCTCTTAGATCTTTCGCATTTGTTCTCCTTTACCTCCCAAGGACCTGCCAGTCTCTACAAGGACAGAGGAATGATGCTATATCGTCAGACGTAAGCAACCTCAGTTATTTATCTCAGTTATCACCTTTAACATCAACCCTATACCCACAAAAATGCAACATTTGTACATTTCGCCACTTGATAAACGATTTCTGCATAGGACACGCCTGTGCTTCCTTGCTCTAAGCTCCTTTTGAAACCTCCTCTGTCCTTGTTGGGTATTAAAGTAATTAAAAGATCTTCCATGATGGCAGGGGGAGAATGATTTTGAGGTCATGGGAGGAAAGAGGTCTTGAGGAGGCACAAATCAGCATAATGAAAAGCACTTCATCGCTTCACTTTATGTCCTCAGAAGTTCCCTCCACTCGCTAGTCACATGATTCTGCGCCTCCCTGCACACCTGTCCCTAACTGAACCATAGTATTCCCCAGTGAATACTTTCCAGATACCTTTCCATGTGATAGATTGTAAACATTATCTCACTACCATTGACACCCAATCTTGCAAAACCTACTAGCAAACCAAGCGACCTCTTTGCTAGTCTCGGTCATCACAGTCACACATTTACCTGTACTGTAATTAAAAATGTCAGGCAACAAAGGAAACTTTGGTCAGACTAATTAAGAAGTAGAATACTGTTGTTGACCCTGGTTGTCCAGTGTTTTCACCGACGGACACTGGAGGACTGGCAGAAAATAGACAGTCCTGAACGAGTAATCAGCTGGAAGACAAGTTTTGTCAATCTCAGCATGCTTGGGCGTGGCGTTTGTTCTGTGGTTAGTACTTTCTGAGCAAAATTTAACAATGGATGTGACATGCAGCGTCACCAGCAGATCCACTGGTCAAAACCATCTGGTTAGTTCATCTCATCTTTAGTTGGTCTTGCTGTCATTCCGGGCATGTTTTCCTGTGTGATCTCACATCAACAGGAGAATTAAACAGATGAGCAAACCATGGCTAAGTCAAGACAATTAACCAAGATATATATAGCATTTTTAAAACAAGTGACATTTGCCCCAGGGTGCTTTCTAAGTGAGGTGTAACATAAGCATTATTGTTTTTATTATTATTATTTTGTATTGTATTGAATTTCTTTTTTTCTTTTATCAGTGGATGGAATAAAAACTAACTGACTAACTTGACTTGTTTAAATGTTAAGGTTAAGATCTTACAATATTATGGAGAGAAACCTGGGAATTTATCTTATGTCCACAGATGTAGAGGCTGATTTTAGTGCCTGCCTCACAGAGAGAAGACATGTTTAGTATCCTCCACTCTGCAGCACTAATCCTCTTTACAGACATTTTCCAGTATAGATGCAAGGTAACTACAAAGACTTTAACTGTACAATGGCACACACTGTAGAGATACCTAAATAGTGGGGTATTGATTGCAGACTGTGAATCATTGCGAAATAGTGGGGGGGCCTTTCCACACTTAAAAGGGTATTGGGGACGTATATCCTCTCAAATGCAAACAATCTGAAGGACTATGATTGATAAAGACATTTTTTATATATAGACGACCAACTCGAATAATTTAGTTTTAGGGGACAGCACTTCAAAACCCATTACCATGAAGTGGTTGTATTTATTCTGATGTGAAATAGCAGCTACTCTATCACCTCTTTCATTTTTATGACAGGGCTCCCTTTCATAATCTCAGCTCTGCTCTAATGTGTTGCCCTAATCAGCCTTAAATTGTCATCTTGGTTTGATTTAACTTGGCCATAATGAGAAATCTGCCTTTAGAATGACAGTAGCCATCCATTTATCCTTTCCATCTCTCTTCACATGGCCTCTCAACACATCGCCTGGACCGTCCAAATTGAAGTTGGAGGAGGCAGCAGGGCTGGATTGTGTGATGACCAAAAATATATTTTTTTTTCCTTGACAGACTATTGGGTTTTTCATCATTCACATTGTAGACTTATAAAAGGGTAGGGAGATTATTTGAAAAGTTTAATTCGAAGGGTTTTTTGCAATAGATCACTAATGGGCTTTGGTAAAATATATTTATGAGTTTTGTGACCGTGTTGACTTGATGAAAGTACAGAGTGAGGCCAAAGTCTAAATGGATCATTTTCACAAGGAAAAGGTCCTTTGTGTTCACCAAGCATCACTCAGTCTCCATTTTCCTCATGTCTGCAAATGATTACCAAAGAATGAAAGTAAAATGAAAGCAGACCTATTTCCATTTAAGCTTTGTTTGGTTGCTGACATGTTTGTTAGGCCTTTGTTGTGTTTTAATGGGAATAAGCCAAAGAGTCTTGGTTTTGAATAGTCCTTCATATCTCAGCTGTTTTCCTCACATCACATTGCATTAGTTTTACTTTGCTTTTTCTGCTGTTCTGACATGTGTTACAGCCTGCTTGAATGTCAGTCAAATAACAATGTAGTGATTTCAGCATGAATTACGTTTCTAGAGGTGTAGGTACATTTACTTTATGTACAGGTTTGCGAATTCATATCATATTTCATGTCATAATTATTCCTTTATGTGTTTGGCAACACAATTGTGCATGACTGAGTGGTGTCACATCTGAGTTCTGTTTTTTTTTAAATTATAAAGTATGCTATGTATGCAGTATACACTGATCAAATGCAAATTTCATTAATGATCTTAACTAGTAATCAGCAGTGTTACTGATTAATTGCTCAGCATGCTAATATAGCGATCTTTGACAGTAAACATGTGACTTAAGCCACTGAAACTGCTCATTTACATGTGCCAACTGTGAATAATTTCTAACTAGTCCAACAGCAAATAGGTCAAGTATGAGTCTAGCTTAAACTGGTGAGTTATATAAAAACTATCTTTGTACATTTGTCATAGATGGGAAATGAGCCATAGGGACAATTACAGTGTTTTTGTACCAGGTTGTGAACATATTTATTTATGCTTTAGAATTGGACAGTTTAACATTGGAGTCTATGAGGCTTGACTTGCTTTTGGAGCCAGCCTCGAGTGGCCATTCAAGGAACAGCAGTTTTTGGCCACTTTGTAAACAACAGTTAACTTAAAATCAACCCTCAAGATCAAACACAAGAATATATTTCCTTTTTTTTAAGCCCACTCATTAATTCCACAAATTTCTACTCTTTTGCTCTTTCTAGCATTGTTTATTTACTGTCAAGTCAGCACTTCTCACACAGATTTCAAATTAAGACCAGCCACAGAATAGGCCTTTTCAGCTGCGAGATGGAAATTTTACTAATCCTAGCTTATTATTGAAAATTATAATTGAAAAACACTTACATGGAGGCAACATAAAATAACTAATACATACCAACAAGACAATCTCAGGGCAACACAGAGAGTATGGCACAACTGTGCTGTTGCTTTGATGAATTATGCTGAATTAATCAAGACATCAGGTTAACAAAACATAAATGCTGAGTTTGCATTAACTGCAAATTAATAACCACACCAGAACCCTGATACCCCTACCTTAGGCTCAACTAGGCAGCAGTGGACACCATATGATTGATGAATAATGTTATGACAACATAGAACATCACTGGTAGTATCTATTGACATGTTATGTTTTACTGCTGCCTATTGTCATAAAACCTGGTTGAGCTGCAGTAATGTGCTACAACTGGTTAATTTGTGTGTGTACAGACTACGATTTGTAGTTGATTTGAGCTGGAACTGTGAACCAGCCACTGATTGAGTCATTTACCTTAAGGCACACATGCTTACAAGTGGAGGCTCCATACCTCTACAACTGTGCGGTCCTGGTTGGTGGTCAGATTGTCTCTTTTGCTTAGAAAGGTTCATAATTGAGTGAAAAGATGCTGAAGTATCTACATGGCACCTGGTCAAATTCTCTAAATGTAAAGGAAAATTGCTTCGGTTCTTCCTTTAATGTCTCCTTAGGGTAGGACACACTGATCCATGCTTGACCAAAGAAAAAGGAGACAATGGTGTCTCACAATTCCTTGCTACAGCAATAGTAAAAGCCTTGCACCATCCACAGCAGACCCATATCAACAGCATCCACATTGCGTGATTGCATTTTCTAATTGCAGTCAGATTCTCTTAGTATGGTGCCTTAGTCCTAATGATTTTTTCTTCATGTCTCTCTTTGACGTCATCACATCTTCCATCGTTGTTGAGTGAGTGTTGAATAAAAACAAATAGGATGTAATTAATATTATTTATTTGACTTTTCAGCCACACACCTAAACTGTTTTCATTTTAGTACCTGGTTCCACCTCTAGGTGGAGTTGTCTTCAGTCTAATAAGCTGGGGATACAAGTGAGCTTGTATTTTGCCTGAAAGGACTGCGCACATTGAATAATCTCCCCAGAAGTTGCAGATTGCCTTAGCTTTGCAGACTGTGGAGGCTGCATTGATGGACACTGCAGAATAAAGTTGGGAAAATTGACAGGTTCTCTGTTAGCTTTGAAGCATGCACTAATCTTCAGCAACCAATGGCTCAGCTAATGCAAGAAAAAGACTTATTGTCTCTTACCCACAAGCTAAAAGTTGTTCATTTTGGCTTCATTGCTTTTCTGGGGTCTTTTCAAGTGAATTGTTTAAAAAAAAAAAAATGGAAAAGGCTTTATGAGTTCAGTTTTATACTCTATTATTAACTGTTAACATGGCCAACCAATAATTAAGGAACTAGTGTTATATTCTGGCTAGGAAACAGCAGCAGAGATGGTACACGTGTCTCCAAATTAAGAATGAGAATTTTTACGCACAGCAATAGTAAATTAATCTTTTATGATTTTAAATTATCCCGACATCTCAGTGGGATCAGCCAGAGTCTAATATTCAGTGACATTGTGCTTTTCTATATATCAGATGGATATATTAGCGCAGACTTTCCAAGTTTATCTGGTGAAATGTTTGTGAATAATGCAGCTGTCCTCAGGAGCCCTGAGCCCCACCGAATCTGTCAGGACATTTTTATTTTCCTGCTGGTAAAAGTACAAACTATGTACACCACATGCAGCCAACTTGTTGACGTAATCAGTGAAATGAAATATGTTGGCAGTGGCTGTTACTTTGAAACTAATTTACTTTCTACTTTCATAAGTTCACGGGTGATTCCAACACATAGACTTTCATTTAGTTTTACTTACTTGGCCAAAATGCAGTCAAGGCACCAAGAGCTTCATTTACATATGTCACTTTGCGCATAAAATCATATCACCATGTGCGTAAAATAAAACAGAGCTCACTAACTGTGCATTATGAAAGTGAAAGCCATAAACTGATTTGCTTCATATGTGTTTTACGGCTAGGAATCTGGACTATGAAAATATCCATGTATGCATGGGATTTCAGGTTTGCAGTAAGGATATAACTGTTTTCATAACTACTTATCTTCATTTAGCTTAATATGACAACCGGACTTCTGGATGATGGGTACTGTGCTGCTTTGGGTTTCCACTCTGGCGTTTTTGTTCATTTTTATCCTGGTTGGCTCCCTGCTGGTCGACTGTAGCTCTGTTGCTCATGTGCTGCTTCAGATATTACAATCAGTATTACAATCAACTCCACAAAGACACTGATGCATTGCAGGAACAAAAGCTCTAATATTTCCTGATATACATTCAGTAATTATGTTCTGAAATCTCAAGCAAGCCTGTCCTTACCTGATGTGAGTCATGCATGTGCACATGTAAATGGTGAAGGCATGCATAGTTCACAATCTATGTTCACCACACATAGCCACTTTATATAATCTGTGTCAGATTATATAAAAATATGGCTTCTTACAGTCTGGGGACATGGGTGGTGGTGGTGGTGGTGGTGGGGGTTTCATCATAATTTGATAAAGCTGGGCATTACAAATTGCAGTGTCGTAACAGTAATTGATAGCAATTAGAAACAGAGGAGAAACACAAAAAAAAAGAAGATTCAGCTACATAAGAAAACAAACCATTAGTTGTATGGATAGTGTTCGGGTGTAGGAAGGATGATGCTGGAATTTTTATTTAAAAAAAAAAAAAAAAAAGAAAGTCTGTTGGCGGCGTCTTGCAATTGTTGCCACCACACAAGACAACTCTTGAGATTTGGATTTTACACTTCACTTTAAAGGATGGAAGTTAGTCACACGTCTTGGTGTGCCTAGTTTCCCCATTGCCTCCACCACTGAGAACTGGGGAAACGTAGAAAGAATAGACTGCATATCAGTTTGTTGTTTTGAAGGCGTTATTACCAGGAGAGCTCATGCTCATCGGTTCGTCTCTTATCCACATTCCGTTGAAGCAATTTAAGCAGTGCAGCCTGTGATTGATGCACTCTTCATAGGCCTCACAGTTGTGCTCTGATTGATAATGTGTAGTCTCTTGATGCTTCTCACACAGATGTGTGGACACTTTTGTGGATGGAGGATGGGGAGATGTGGTCCGCTCAAATATGACAGCTGAGATTACTTGGCAGGAGGAGGACAATAGTGCTGTTGTGTTTTATTTTAACTGTTGATTGAGACTGGTAAAGGGGCAAACAAATCCTGATGTTAACTCGTAATATCTGTAATCGAGGCTCATCCAAAATATTGGACAACACATTCTGACATTTGTCACAATATTTTAATTTCAGGTTGATATTACATGCCCATACTGTCATTAAAGCCCAGAATGTAGAGAATTAATTGTAGGTCTTAAAAGCTTGGTGTGAAAAAAGCTGTGAGGATATGACAATGCTTACTAGTGCCATTCCTCAATGTCTTCCCAACTTTCCAAGCCCATCAGAATTTTACTCATTTTCTGTGCAGAAACTGAGAAATCATTAGTCAGTGAGCTTTAACCTAGACTGCTCAAACGGCACAATACCCCTTATTGCCTCCTACTTGTGAGATCAAGCAGTCAGAATGATCAGCTGCATCTCAGATTTGTTTACTTACTTGCTGCTTCTGCTAATTCTAACATGTCTCAGCTACAAGCAAAGCACATCAAATGTTCCGCTGTTGGCTGCAAGAGTGAACACAAGAATCTCCATGCATTCCTAGAAGCTGAGGAACTGAAGATTCAGTGGATTGCTTGTGTCATTGATGGTAGTGTCATCACAACAATAAAATAATCATTGGCCTCAGCATGTTTTGTGTCTAATGAGATTAATGCTACCATTAACTTTGCACGTATGCACAGAGTTGTGTGGTAATTGTAATGCTGACAGACACTGAGAAAATGGTGAAAATTTAAGGCTGAACCTAAGTCTTAAACATAGAACCCAGGTGCACACACAGAACAGGCAGACAGGCTGAGTATTCAAAAGGATTTATTACTTTTCAAAAACATTCAAATCCATTCAAAAAAGTTTGCAGGCAAACTATAGAACTAAACAAGTAACTCAGAGAACAAGAAACTAAGCTTGGGGGGAAAACTAAACCAAATCCAATTCAAAAAAAAAAAAAAAAGAAAAGCAAATGGTGGTTTGAGCATATGGAACACTTACAAATTATTTGAAACCGATAAAATGATATACAGTGAACGCTACCAATGATATTTCAGTAATGACCCTGACCTGAAATTTACCAAACTCAGAGAGCTGTTGGTGAAGCAGATAAAGATGATAGTTATTCAGTCCGTAAATCCATCCAGGTTATGTTGTATGTTATGATATGCTACCTTGATCCACTATCACTGTTACCTTTTTGTCCATATCTATGACCACTCAGATATTCTGCCGTTGAACCAATGCGTCATTAGCAGGAATGTATTTCAAAGCCGTTCCGCTCAGGCCTTTGTACCAAGCAGTCACGTCTCTGTGTGTTGCCAGTATTTGCTTTGATGCCTCATTCCTGATTATTCTCTTCTCACCTAAACTCATTTCCCTTCCTCTTTAATGCATTTTCCCTACCTTAATACATTTATTTTCCCAGGGCAGGCTGAGGCATGGGCTGTTTGAGCTCCACGTATTGATTGTTGTGGGGAATTTGATGCCCAGAGACTCGCTGTTCTCCTCTTCTCTTCTTTCCTCTCTCCTCCACCCTGGGGGAATTTTAAATGGAAACACATTACTATGAATCACACAGCAGGGAGCTCCATGATTGATAGCATTGCTTACCATTTACTAGTCACTGTCTGGAGATAAGCCCTGAATTTATGGAGTATTGGAAATCCTTGCCGCTGCTACATGCGGATTAGAGTGAGGAACAGCTCCCCTCGTATTGCCACTGGAGTCACCCGGTTAACGGCTTAAGTGGAAAGCAAGGAGCCCATTTTATTTGTTTATCAAAATTAATATGTAGTGGGGGTTGTTTTGGACTGTTACTGTAAATGGAATGGGGAAACGCCTGGAGGATGGTGTTGCCTTTGTGTGTGTGTTTGTGTTTAGGGTGTGTAGTCATTTGCTTTAACTCTCCCTCCAACCTTTTCTCAATAAGGCAAATGCTGACAAACCACCTTGACTTTGCTCACCCTAAAAATCACACTTACAGATCGATACACGTAAATAAACCAGGGCCACACACTGGTACTCCTACTGTGAATATTTGGATAAAATGTAGCATGGCTCCTATCCGAACTAATGCAATGACCTTCGTTTTTGTCCTTAAATTGAAAATTATCTGAGGTCATATAATTGAAGATTTTATAACCAAGGATTTGCTACCTCATAACTGCATGCTGTTTCAGCTCTGGCACAAATCTGTTTTTCAGCCTCAGAAACTTCCTCACCCCTTCAGTTTTTCGGTTGCATATGTGATGCAAATCGAATGGGAAAAAAATACACAATGTTGATATATGTACTTTAATCAGTCCATCTATCTACACGGGCAGTATGTGCACTCACACTTTCCTCAGGTCGACATGACCCAGTCCCTTTAGTGCTTCTCATCTATTTTTCCAGTTTTGTGTGCATTACTAAAGTGACTGGGTACTGGGCTCTGAGTGGTGCCAAAATGACCCACACTTAGCGATGCCCACAAATGTCTCCTGTCTACACCCAGATGGACTAATGTGTTGCTTTTACAATACAGTCTTCATACATGCAGTGCTGGAAGTTGTTAATAGATAGCATTTTTGTTCTCCAGGACCTACACAGACCATGGTTCTTACCCCTCACACCAGTATTCCTGGACTCCATGTACAACATAGTTTTCAAAACATTGCTTTTCTATTTTACAGGCAGCTAATGGGTTTGTAGATATTCAAACACCCGATGGGGACAGTGCGAATACATCCACAACCACTAGCTTTCAGTGTTGTAGCCGTCAGTCCTTCTACTTCTGCAGCTATAGAGAGGCTTCATCTTTAATACCTAAGAAGCTGCTTAGAAATCCTTTTTTTCTATTTTTTTTTACCCCAAACCTCTGTTTATGAATTTTAATGCCACATTACAGGCTTCTGCTTTACTGCTTTTGAAAAGTACCCTGCACATCTTTTTTTTTTTTCTTTTACTTCTAAAGCAGTTCATTGACATCACTTTTTATATCACATAAGAGCCTTACCGGCCTTACATTTTATACCTCAGTTGGGTTTTGCTTTTGAACGTTGGTAGAAAGACTATTGCCTTCAGTTTCAGAAGCACCTTAGACTAAACTCCAGATCAACTTCTCTGACCATAGTTTATGTATTTAAAAAGGTAACTTGCGAACCTCAGGCTTTATAAGTAAAAAAGAAGCACACGGTAATCTGCTTCATTGTCTCTGAGCTCGTAAATGAGACTCTGCTTAGATCTTTGAGGCAGTTTACAGACCTCTGCTTTAATTACCTCAGAACAGCTTTCAGACCTGTGTTTCTGTATCATAGAAACAACTACACCTGGTTTTGTGTGAGATGTCTGCTTCTATTCTTGAACAACAGTTCACAAACACCCATTTTGCAGGCTTTCTTATAATTCTAGGAACTGAGTCACTGTTGGATCATTCAAGTTTATTGTCACTGTCATATGCAAGAGAAGCAGTGCATTACAGCGAAAAACTGTTCTGACAATCAAGTCTCACCATTTGTTTCCAGTGTCAGTAGAGCAAGTAATATATTATGTGTAGCCAGGATAAAAGTAGGGATGCGGAGGTAAGGCTGGTGGTTAGGTGTGGAGCTACAGTAGACTGGCTGCATCACTTTATTTCTTTTTTTTAATCTCCTAAAATGGAATAGGTTTACATCCTCTAATGGCAGCAATAATTATGACTCTTGTCCATCTGGAGCAAAGGAACAAGCATTGTGACGTTGTATTGATTTAGTCCACATTTGGAGGAAATGAGATGTGTGGGTTGCTCAAGAAAACATGAGACATTTTTGTAGGAGATTGCTCACCATAAACATAGTTTGTATTTCCTGCGTTTTCTTGCTGAAGTTAATATTACTCTGACTGTGCTGACAACGGCCCTTTTACCTTAGTGAAGTATTAAATATAACCAAAAGCATGATTCTATACCCAACCTCATAATCAATCAGAAATGAGATCCTTTCCCATTTGCTTTAGTTGTTCAGCCCTATGCTACTACTTGACTACTGCTTTTTTCTGATAACTTTTATCTTTCACTGCCCATATCATGCAATGCAAAGAACAGATATTGTAAAAGAAAAAAAAAACAAACTCAATATAAGAAGCCTAAAAAGATGTTTGTTTTACCTCAAACAATCAAACAGTTAAAGCCTCAAACTGAAAAGCCAGACGCATCCTTAGGGATGTTTTAAACTTAAGAAGTTGTTTATCAGACTTCAATTTTTATAACTCGAGACAAAACTAACCGAACACAAGTTGTGTGACCTTATATGTCAGACTGATTATATCTAGCTTTAATGGATCAAAATAAGCTTCCAGACCTCTCTGTTAGGTTACAGTTTTACTGATACAATCATTTTCAGAAACACCTCTGAGACCTCTGTTTACAGACCTACAGTTTTGTCAGAGCAGCTTAGAGACCTCAGATTTCATACCCCAGCAGCTTGTGCAGCAAGGCTCACTGCGTCTCAGTTTTGGTAAATTGCTGGCAGGTTTTATGCATCGCTCTGGAGAGAGTCCAACCTCACTATGTTTCAGAACCATTTATTACCAAGCTTGGTTTACCGAGCTCCTGCACTGCAGTTTGTGTAATGGTGTGCTGTTCAGACTGACAGTCATGTTGGGCAGGTAGCCAGGAGGATGACTGATCAAAGTCTCGCCGCTGCTGCTGCACCCTGAACCATCTAAGCCATTTCATCATATTAATATGCTGCCACACTGTGACCAAACATTTGATCTGCACACGCTGATATTCAACAAGTCATTTTACATCTACACTGTGCCAGCACATCACACGTGGCGGGCTGTTTTTGTGGTGTGGACCCCATTATGGAACATGACTTAATTCTCCTTGACACAAAGCCAATTCAGAGACTGATTGTTTCACAGGTTCATCCTTTCCCCCCCATGCAGCATGAGGGCAGCAGTGTGGTGGTAGCGGCGGCGGGTTGTATTATGTGCTGAAAGACCACAGCTGAGGGGAAATAGCTGTCAGGCCATGCAGAGGGAGGTGAGGATACAGAATAGCCCATCACTTGTGCTCCCTGAGAGACTTATTACTGAAGCAGGCCAGGGTGAGAGCTGATACTTAATTTGGAGAGAACTGATATTGGTTTTGATGCACCAGAGACTGACAACAGTGGATGCATGGTGCATGTGCCTGTATTCAAGGCTCTGCATGTGTGTGTGTGTGTGTGTCTGTATAAAAAACAGGAAGCACTTGAAGAGGATGGGAAGATGGGGGGAGAGATGAAGGAGGATAGAGCCAAAGAAAAGAGAATGGGAATGACAGAAGTGCCTTAGCTGTAGCTTGCAGCTAACGTCAAAGCTCCTCTACAAAGATAGCCCATAGTGATGCATATTTATGCCTCTTCTCTTGTCCCCGGCCTCCCTGCTCCTCTGCAACTCATATTCTCATCTCTCATCTCTTGCTCCTCTCTTTTTCACACCTATCCATCTCTGCAGCCATCTCCCTCCCTCTTCCTGTCCCCTCTGTGCTTCCTTTCTTCCTCTGTCATGAGTATGTGTCATTCAAGGCAGCATTATTTTTTTTTTTTTAAATAATGAAACCATTCTCTGCGTGGCAAATTATTAATGTCACAGAATGGAAATAGGCTTGTTTTCCATCAGCTCATTCATTCAGAAAGCTCCTGGACTGCACCGGGGTGGCACAGTTACAGCGGCAAGCAATTGCAGAGATTGAGAGGAGCACAGAAATTGCACTCTTACTCATGCAAATCCACTGTTAGGTCAGGACTGAAGACAAATTCAAGATTGTTTTGTAATGGCTGGAGAAGAATGAGAGAAAAAATTGGAATAGACAAGATGAGAGATGAATTTATAATATTTACTGCTGTTACTAAAGTTTTTTTTATGATGTTTTGGATAGTTATTTGAGAAAATATTTATTTTCTCATTGTAATTTTGTTTTATGTTACAGCTGGGGTAGAAAAAAGATGACTGACTGATTGATATATTTGTACACATCAGATTCACATCATTATTGTTGGCCTGATTTTCCCAAATTTCAATATCCTGGTTATCCTCAATGCTGTCATTGTCATTCTTCCACCACTGCAGTCAAGTCATTTATGTAACACTCTCTGCTGGAGGAGTCTAAGAGTCGCAGTGGGAATGATTAGACTGTGTTAAATCTTTTTTATCACCAGCAGAGTATATTACCTTTATATTTGTTGGTGTTTTATTTCACTTGAGGAGGTTAAGAGAACAAAGACAGGTATTATCATGTGGTGATTTGGGTTTAAACCCCAAGTATTCATCAGTAACAACTGTGAAAGCCATTTTACGTGTTGGTTAAGAAAAGGCTTTTGGTGCATTACCACCTGCTTCAGGATGGACTGTAAGGTGACTTTGATTTGCATGTAACTTAGGAAAAGGAGGATACATTGCTAAAACCAATATGGTGTAATACAATAAATCATACCTTCTAGATGACTATAATTTGCAATTTTTTTAACCTGTTGCTGAGCAAAACATGTTTGTTTGAAACAAAATTATGTCTCTTTGAAAACAGAAATAAGTAAGCAGTTTAGTTGTGTAGGAGCACATTTTTTGGGAGACAGGGTTGCATTTGAGGATCTTTTAAATGCCACAACACACCATCTGCACACCAAATGTGCAGCAGCTGCTTGAAACTGTCAACATGAACCATAATTTCTAAGGAATGATGAATTTATCTGAAGCCACCAGTAAGTCACACTGCTCTGGACGCAAGTGTTTAAAGTGGCTAATGAGCATACAACTTTCTATGTTGACAGATTATCACATAATGATACATTTAATTTGTTGTGTTTTTTTTTAAAAAAAGGCCCAAAAAAAGTTTCCTGTGAAGAAAAAGGTTAATCAACTTCCCAAAGTTAACAATCAGATAAAAACTAGACATTTTTCAAAGCACCAGATAAAAGACAAAAAATCAGGCTATAATGTCTGTGTTTTATTGTTGCAAATACTACAAACACTCAACCATCCATAACGAAAATTTGCTTTTCCCAAAAATAAAGTAATTGTGGCTGTAGCAGTGTAAAATATGTAGACCTACTGCCCAGTTACTTAGCCAACCTAAAAGACACTTACTTGAGGCATTATGGGTACAATACTTTGTTCATATGTCGTGTGGTCAGCGGTGCATTTCACAGGGGATGGGGATCACTGGGTGGTCCAGACAGAAGCAGTCTTTTCAGATGTGCTTACAGTACCAATTACAGTAGACTTTACATGGAACATCTGACAACACTGGACTAAAGAGGAGTCTAAAGATGAAAATATGTCCGTTTTAATTATCCCTGGGTGCTGTCAGACGTCATGGCACTGGCAGAAAAAAGTATGTCTAATAAATGTTGAACTTGAAGAAGTGGGGTAATTGTGGACCATCTTTACATTGAAGTTTAATTAGGGCTCCTATCAGGGCTGGACATTATAGCTGAAAAATGTATCACTCTGAAATGTTTCATGATATTCATTTTAAGATTAGTATTTACTGGTAATTTTAAGGACCTATTTTTAAACAGACAAAAAAAACGTTGTTTTTTTTTTGTTTTTTTTTTTACTTTTAATTTAACCACCTGAATTTGACTGTGAAAACTCTTCCCAGTGAAAAACAAAAATAAATTTACACACCTTGGTGAATAGAAATAAGAACAAAAGAATGATCTGACCATGATGCAAATTAAATAATGTAAAATCAACTTTGAGATAAGCTGATCTCACATCAGTAAGACACAATAAATGAACTCTTGAATTTAGTAATTGAAATGTTGCAGAATGCATGACATGTCAGAATGGATTTGCAAAGGGGTACCCAGAAATTACGAAGTAAGTTACAAGTGGTTGGTGAGGACCAGGGGTTAACTGACTGAGAACCTGAACCAGTTTTGTCATGCACCCTACTGTCAAGTGCATTAGTATACAGAGCGGGCTGGCAGAAATTCATTGCTCAGATAGGTGTTATGTATCTTGGGAGACCAGCCGGAAAACCAACAGGGAGAACGACAGAGGGCTATATTATAAAGGGATCTGATAGGCTGTTATGATCCAGGGAGCATGCTTGCGATTTGCTCATGTAACCTAAGTTCACATTTCTGTTATGTGGTTTTCATCTGAAGTATTTATTTGACACAATCCAACATTCTATTGAATAGTTTTCTTTCTGGTATTGCAGAACTGTCTGTCACCGGTACATATTGCCATCACTTATCAGTTTTAATCCCTTGTGTAGCATGGTCAGTGATGTAGACCTTGCAGAAAAGCATCCGTAATTGTTACACAAGGCCATTCAGATTTCACATCTGCACAAATATTACAGTTACGAATCATACATTCCTTCTCTCACTCCTTTGCAGGGTCACATGGAACTGGACTTATTCCCCAGCTTGCACTGAGACAGAAGACAAAGAGAGACCTGGGACAGGTTAGCAACACTTCACATGGCTAACTTCTGTCGTTCTGTCATTTTCAAATGAGGAAAAGGAAAAAAAAGTTAAAATAGAGGCATTTCTTTGTACTTTGAACGACCTGATTTCCCTTCATTTGTCGTGGATTGGTCCAGTGGGATAGTCGCTCAGACTGTACTGTTCACAATTTAATTTCACTCACAAGTCTTCCTCCTTTTCTGTCTCCTTCTCCCACTGTCTTTTCTTTTATAAAATGTGCATCTAAGACAGAGCCCATGGTAGCAGTGAAACTAGGTCCTGGGCTTCAAATAGCAGCCCATTGTATCCCAGGGGCCCGCAGCCGAGGAAAGGCCAAGAGAAACACACACTCACACACTCACACACACACACAAACACACACACAGCAGGAGAGAGTGAGATAGAGGGCGAATTTTTTTTGATGAAAATTAATATTTGTCATTTGGTGCTGCACACAATGCCCTGTAGACCCATACAGTACAACGGGCATTGTTTGAATCCAATTCTGTTGAAGATATCACAGTGTACCCGTGTTTCCGGCTCAGTTGGGAGAATTTTGGACTCTGCAGTCCTTGTACCTTTTCTCTGATGTGTTCTGGGACTGCTGGCTATTTCTCACTTTGTTTCAGTCCTGTACCAGGACCTTGTTGTTCCACCATGCTGTGTGATGTCATGTATGGTAGCTTTTGTAAATGTGTGTGTGTGTGTGTGTGTGTGTGTGTGTGTGTGTGTGTGTGTGTGTGTGTAGCTGAGTTCACCGTTAAAGCCCGACAGACATTCTTTGCTTCATATTTTTTCTTTAATTTGATATTGCAGTGAGGTTGTATCACATTTTCAATGAAACTGCATCACTTCATCTTTCCAACAGTGCTGCTGGTTGCCTGCCTGTTCAACAAATTATCGGTGATAATAATAATAATTTTGAACTTACATTCAATGCAATCATTTCAGGTCCGCCTGAAATGAGCAGCCAATGGCAGGCTTATATCGACAGCCTACATTCGGTGAGTCAGACTTACCCCGAACGCAGGAGATGTTAAAACTTCTCCTTTTTCTGTGTCTGCTACTTTTTAAGTTTTAAAATTCCATCTCGGTTCTCAGTCTAACAGCAAGAATTTATCTTGTGCTTAAGTGGTGCATATGGAGGAAATTTAAATGTAGTACTGAAAGCCATAGAGGGTGCTCTTGAGAATGGGGCCACAAGTAGTTATCCATTTTTTCCTGGTTGGTAGTCTGGACTTTGTGGTGATTTTTGAAATTGCTAGGATGTGTTTAATAGCACTACTCTACTGGATATTGTCAAAAGACTTGTCCACTGTGATATCATAGAATTGCATGCCACTTCGGGCACATTCCCAGTGTCCTGTTTATGCAGTTTAAGCCTTTTGTGTGTCATATGTAAAAGGTTAAAGTCCCCTCACCTGTCATTGATATAACTCCTGAAAACTTATCACTGTGTATCTAAGCTGCATATAAAAGTGTTTTCAAAAGAAATAGTCTGTCTCAACACTACAGAGTAGAACTGTACACCATTGCTTCCTCTAGAATGTGCAGATTGACTATCCCCCTGCCTGCCTCTCAACTCAAGGCAGTTTGAGTTCAAACATTGTAAAACTATGCCTCACAAAGGCAAGTTGTAAAATTAGAGTAATTCAGTCATACGTATTTGAACTAAAAAACAATTCTCAAGAAGAAGAATAATGCAGAAAGACCCATACTGCAAGTTGACAGGATTGGTTGCTTAGGGTTGTGATGTTTGAAATCCCAGAAGTCTAAATCTGTGTTTTTTGAGATCTCCACCAGGATGCTGCAGTTTCAAGGTAGAAATGCTCAGCCATGATGTTTACTACTTATTTTGCTCATGATATGTTTTCTAACACATAAGAAAACACCACATGGACATGTTCATAAAGGATTTTCACTGTAAAGTTTTAAGGTCAGGTCCTAACATGTTAAATGACTTTCATGGCACCAGGGTGACCTGCATGTTTTGGTTTGATGTAGCAAGAAAACCAAAGATGCTACTAATGATATTACCAATGGCACCATTCTATTTTCAGTTGTGCCATTAAGGCCAAGACAGTAATCCAACTTGCACGATATCACACCTCTGGATTGAACACCAACCTTAATCTGGCCATCATTCATGTCATATTTACACCAGCTTCTCAGGATTTGAAACAGCAACTTTCATGTTCTGCATGACCAATAAAACAAATGACATTCATTACCTGAAAAGAAAGTGACAGATGACAGAACAGAAAGGCAGCTGCCAATACAGAAGAGAGACACTTAGTGTACACAGAGAGACTAATGCAAAGGGTGCACATGAACCAGTTTCTGTACATTCCGAGGATTAAAAAACATGTCCGATAGGTTGTAGCTCATCTAATAATGTGCCTATTTCACGTCTCTCCTCTCTGCTGTGCAACACATTAGTGTAGCTCAGCATCCCGTCACAACAACCTGCCTTAGTGTCTTCTTAAGAGTAGCATTGCAGCATTTTAACATGGGTTACCGTGGAGACCACAGCGGTGCCACTGGCAGCAGCAGCAGCCTCTTGCTTGTTCCGACTGACATTCAGACGAGCCCCTATAGTGTGGAAGCATAGGAATACACACTTGAGAAGTCTTTCACATGAGTACACAACCATGCAGCAGCTCCCACGTGTGCTGCAAATACACGCTTCCTTGAATATGCTCAACCTGTGACACATGCACATGCAACCAGATTGAGGACATGCGGGTGAAATACACACACACACTCTAGTCAACTCTAACCTATCTGACCAGGTCTTGTATTATTAATGATGTGGCTGCTGTTTCTCTTATTAAAAAAAAAAAAAAAAAAAAACTGAACAGTGGTGCCCAACAGAATGATAACAGCATATTTTATGTCCCCCGAATAAGAATACACGAAACAAAAAAATCTCATTTTCATTGCAATATTCATTGTGTCACATGTCATCTAGTTGTCACTTCAATGTTACATCCATTCTGTCATTTAGAAGGATGACAAGTGTGGGCTCTTTATAAGGAGGCGTTGGTGGGAGAGTGTGACAGTACTGTCAACAGCACCGTGATGTGGACGCATGTCCAATTTGATGCAAATTCCTTTAGTTATTTTTTAATTTTTTAATGCTGCTTAGTGTCGCGTTCAATGCGTCGTATTGTCGGTTTAGAAAATCGGATCATAGAATAATAATCTATGCAGCATCACTGAGGAAATATCGCAAGATGCTTTTACAAGTAGCCATGAAAAAAATGAGAGAATTGAGGAAAAATGACGAGGCACAGAGTAGCAATAGCTGGTAATAAAAGCCTGTGGTAAATCAGGGCAACAATTGCTGCAGCCCTAATGATATAGCTCCCATCTGCAGCTGTTTGGCACCAACAGATCGCTGGATTCTGTGCCAAATTATCATGAAGGTATTATTATTTTCCAGTCCTATTCACGCTTTAAAGCCATTCAGTTACACCAAACTAAGCCTTGTTAGTGTACAAGACAAATTGATAGTATCGCAGAGAGAAAAAAAGCTCACCTTATTTATTTGTGATTTATGAATTAAGCTCACTGCTGCGTAATTGAACTTGTGTAATAACTGAAAAGTGATTTGTTTCATTCAGCTGCTTCCTGATGGGGTGCTACTGTAAATTCACATGTTTCATTTTATGTGTCAGCTGCAGCAGTGTGGCAGCCTGCTTGTTGTATTGCCCCAAAAAGTTGTTAATTTTTGAAGGCCATGTCAGCCACATGATATCATTGTGCTAATTGGACATGCAACAGCTCAGCAATATCTAGTCGGAGTGCTGAGAGGCTGCACACTGCGCCATGTTTCACAGGGCTGAGATTATGATGACAGGCCACTGACGCCTCCGACCAAGACCTGTCTGACAGCCAGCACAAATTATCATCATTTTGATGTTTTAATTTGTAAGGTGTTTTTTTTTTGGGGGGGGGGGCATGTATAAATGCATGTGTGCTTGTGAAAGCAGGACTGGTTTGGGTGGTTTACAAGGTTTTAGATGGTGACTGTAGTTGTTTAAGGCTGAATGTCTAGGTTGCAAAGTATAATGGGATAATAATATAAAAATAGTCTAATTTTGCCCACAAGTCACAACAGCCCGCATCATCAATACAAGCTATACCAAATGAAGAGGCTTAGATTTTAGAAAAAGTACAATTGTTTTTTCAAATTTCTCCAAAGGTTTTAATAATACCACAGTGGTCATCTGATGGATTGTCAAGCCTCTGGATGGACAACAGCCAGTTATGGCTGGTTGTAATTGTTCAATGGTGTCCTGCAGTAAGTTATGACCTATATACATTACACAAACATTAAAAATATCAAGTTAGTGTCCCTGTAATCATAAATGATGTGATAAGACCTTGTAGAGAAAGAGTACCAATGTCGACATGTAGGCAATGGCCAAAGCACGAGACTTGTTCACGGTAATTGCTTTCATCTCGTTAGCTTCACTGTCCTGTTGTTGCCGTGCACACCTGTTTCTCCTCATCCAGATGCCAGGCATGAAAAAAAAAAAAAAAAAAAAAAAACAGAAACCAGAACTGATGCTTTATTCAAATCTGATCTGTTTAGATGAACCATATCCAAATGAGCAAGGAAGCCTTGTGCCACCAGAAATGAAAATTTGCCGCTTTAAATAGGGCACTTAAGCTGTCAGCTCCGTATTCATCCTGTCACTTGTTCCTGTTGACTCATTGTATTGTACGCTCTTTGTCTTTTACACTCTAGCTTTGTACATGGATCAGTACTTAATTGTGAAGAGAATGTACAATTCTTTACAGAGCTTAGCTTTTGGTCTTGTGCTCAACATGTCCTTCTTTGAATGCTGAAAAACAGAAAAGGGTTTACTTTAACTGATCATGGTTTCCTGGTAATTCTTGTTCTTAAAAAGTTCTATCAAAAAAGGACTATTCATTCTAGCGCCAACACTGTTGATGTTTTGCTGACATCCCGCCCCCCTGAAGGGGAACCTGAGCTGAACTTGGATACATTCGGTTTCATTGGCTTTTCATCATGTCCTGACCTCACTCAGTTCCACATATATTCCTTGGTAGTGAAGCCCCGGGGCCTTTCTCCTGCTTTTACAGCATAGTAATGAGTCGGCCCAGTACGAGGAAGTGCATCAATATTAGACAATTCTGTGACTAATGATTTATGTCCACGCCTAAAGTTCAGTTCAGTGCAAGAAGCAGAGTCACCTTTATGCAGCAAGGCAGGGACCTGGAAACTAACTCTGTGTGGAGGGTCGGGCTGATGGATGGACAGCTAATGTGCATTAATTAGCGCATTAGAAATAAAACATAATGCCAACAATATTCTAATTTTTGTCAAACTAATTAATTTCCATCCTAATTTTCTTTAAACTGTTTGCAGCCAAAGTAGAATGTTAGGATGCAACATATCTGTAAAACTCTCACCGTCATTGTCAATGTACGCCTTTTGTTTTGCAATGATATCTGCTCTCAGCAAATAAAGCTGATGTACTATGTATTGGTATGTTCATGTTAAGTAGCTGTCCATGTAACAGCTCATGTTTCACGTTTGGCCCAAATCCTCAATATCGGTTAAAAAGATGTAATTTGTAATTGCAAATGTGTGTTCATTGTACTTGAGGGAGGCCAAAAGCAAAAAAATAGGCTCAATAGTCTAATGTTGTCGACTCACCAAAAATAAATAAATAAATAAATAAATAACTGATTCAACATGCCTAAAAAAATCTAAGATTTATGATACATTTAACTTATCCAGTGAAATAAAATACATACAAATCCACTAATCTAGAGACATAAGTTAGTTTGACTGTCTGTTTAGTGTAAACTTTAACCAAGAGGCAACTGTGGCAAACAGAAAGATCAAATTTAATTAAAAATAAGAGTTTATAGCAGTGTTGCTCTTTTGTCTTCCTCTTTGTACTGAGCATAGAACTCTGGCAGGGTTCCTTAGTAATGCATCTTTTAATTTATCTCTTTCAAGCTTTCACTTTGTTTTGACCTGGCTACTCAGTAAACAGTGCGCCAGATTGGACTTCTTTGTTTTGTTTTTCTTGCCATACATTCATTTTCAGATGCATTTCCTTCTGCAGCAAGAGCCAGTCTGCAGTGATAAATCTGGCAGAAAACAGAAATTCATTTGAGTGAATTTGTATTTGAATACTGTGGTGGGAGTTAAAGACGGATAACATAGAAATTAAAAATGGCCAAAAAAACCCAAAAACGTCTTAGTGAATCACATTAGCATTTTAAATGGTAGGTAAGTGTAAGTGTGAGCGTAAAGGCTGCAATGATTTCTGTTTAAATTTAAGCTTGTCAGAAGATATAAGTTCTATGTGCCAGATCTATCGTCTCTGTCACTCTGACTTCCTCCATATTCTCACACTCACCATTTTTCCATATCCTGTGCACGGAGTTAAATGTGCCCGAAACACACTGAGATTGTGTTGCGTCGATTGCTCTGAGGTACTTTGTTTATTTAAAAGGTCAGAGCTTCGCACAAACAAGATTTCTTTTTTTCATAGGACATATTAACTGGATATAACGAAAAGGTGCATTGGATTAGAATTGCATACTGCACCTTTAAACAGCTGCTGATGTTGAATCAAGTATTTTATCACTGTATTTACACAGGTTTCAACGTTGCTGCAGGCTATTGTTTCATCATCACTTCTGCGGCACGTCATTCACTAAGCTGTTACTTCATTTGTCATATGTACATTTTTGCCATCTAATCCAGATCTGAGTTCCTCTGAACGCTGCAGGCGTGCAAAGGTTGTGTGCTGCGCCGGGGAAGATTGCCGACATTTGAGAGAGCTGGTTGTAATATTTTGTCATTTCAAATTAAATGCTGCACTTGGGGATCGTGGTTGCAGTCAAGTCAAATTAATGGCAGGCAGCTCAATAAGGAATATGATCTTTCCACATCATACAACTCATATTTTCTGTTCAAATTCAACACAATGGCTGCTGTTATTCTGGGACAGCTTTTGAATGCTGAATTTCAAAGCTGTCTACCACCGAGGCTGAGCTGCTAGAATTAAATCAACGGTGCTAAAGCATCCACATTCCTTTCTGCACCTTCTGATAACGCTCCTAATTTAGCACCAGTCAAAGTGATTTATCTTTTGTGACCAATCAAGCATCATCTGTTTTAATTTTAAATCCCATTGTGCTATTGTGAGATCCATTTCACAGATCTAAACTCAGAAATTCAGAAACAGAGGGATGAAGGAACTAGAAAGAGAGAGGAGAAAAGACAGAAAACCCAAAACCCCTGTTTTACAAGCTGCAAACGACTATCACTTCCATCCATCTGTCTGTTTGCTGCCACTTATCCTGGTCTGGGTCACAATGACAGCAGACTAAACAAGGCACTTCAGACCATCTTCCCCCAGCAATGTTTTTTTTTTTTTTTTTTTTTAATTCCTCCTGGTGGATTCTGGAGGTTTC